>NW_027498403.1:0-70748 GCF_021521415.1 Bidens hawaiensis | reverse complement strand
GCCATGGCAGGTACAAATGATTATAAGACTATACTATTATGGCAGGTACAAATTTATACCATTGGACTCTCAAAGTTCATACACAAGCGATGTGTTAGATGAGGACAAAATGACAAATGCCAACTCGAAAACTGCAAGTAACCTGCACCATTGGATTACATATTAGTCATTCTTAACTGCGTCTTTAAACTGTAAAGGTCTTAAAACCGTCTTCTGTTATATCGTCCGTGTCGTAAGTATATATAGCCTTAAAGAAGATGATGTTCAACTTAACTCGCTGGAAATTAATGATAATCGATCTAAACGATCCAGTTTAAAGTTCATAACCCAAAAAACTTTTCAGCAAAATAGAAAAGTTTAAGAAACTAATGTTCAACAAAACTCGCCGAAAATTAACGACAGCGAATCAAGAATCAGGACCAATCGATTTAAACAGTCCAGTTTTAAGTTTAGAACCCAAAACAACTTTTCAGCAAAATAGAAAAGTTTAAGAAACTAAGGTTCAATAGAACACGTTGAAAATTAACGATAATGAACCAAAAATCAGGATCAATCGATTTAAACAGCCCAAATTTAAGTTCAGAACCCTAAACAACTTTTCAGCAAAGTGAAAAGTTTTTTAACCATACGTGCCAGATTCAAGAACCAATTTCTAATCAATCTCCTTGGTTCTAGTCAAACGGGCAAAATAAAACATTTTAGCCAACCAGCACGATTCAAACTTTTTAGCCAAATGAGCCACAACAAACCTTTTTGCCAAATGGGTAAAATAAACCCGTTTAGCCAAACAAGCCGAATTGAACCTTTTATTAACAATTTACAAGATAGTTTATAACACAATGTGAGATTTAGTGTCATATGAAAGAATGAAAGAAATAGTAGAACTATGCTAAACGATATGAGCTAAATTATGCTTCAATGTCGCTAGCCGAGTGACTCGTGAGGTACACAAAATTGGCTCGTTAAAAGCTCGAATTAAGCTGAGCTAAATTAATAGAGCTCTAAATGAGCTGAACTCAAGCCTTATTAAGCTTGGACACGGTTCAACTCGTTTACATCCTTATCAACCATGTATGATTTAAAACTAATATATTAATCTTGTTTAATAGAATAAATAATACTTGTTTATGAAGTTTTGGTATTCAAGTTACAACAATCGGAATATCTATAGAAGTGTTACGACGACGATGATGATTTGGACAGTCTACTACGGTTGCTCGCCAGGGAATTGATTAGAGGAGGCCATGGTTAGGGTTCTTGGATGTGAGAGAGCTGCAGATGAAATTAAATGTGTAGATTTCATATTTGAATTTTGAAATGGTAAGCAAGTTAGGGCAAATTACAGAAAACTTTCACGCACAATCAGAGCCAATTAAACATTTAGGCTTTTTATGCATAAGTAGGTTGTAACCTAAGCAAAGATAGATGTACCTCTTAAATTCAACTTCTCTCTTATCTCTATTATATAATAGTATAGATATAGGATTAGTTTCATTCGAGAAGTCATCTTTATTGCGAAAGTACGATAAATGAATCCAACCAATCACAATTTATCTTTTAGTTTTCATTAATTTTAATCAAAAGGGTAAATTGGTACAAAGGTTTTTTATATACTTGGTAACTAATAATCATCTGGAGGGTTACACAATTATTTTTAGTATCATTTGTATAAAAATTATATCGTTTTTATTCCGACACTCTATGGAAATTTTGCAAAGAAAAAACAACCTAATATAATACACATCTTTAAATCTGCATAAATTTAACCTGGTTGAATCTAATATAAAATCTAACATGAGTTGTCGTCCAAATATATAAAATTCTTGCAATCCAGTTTTTTTTGTAAAAAGTCAATACCTAATATAAATTCTTTCATTTACACCAACTAAACAAATTATTTTGGTGCACGTCACTTGGAATATACAACCATACAGAGAATATCAAACGCACATTTCACAATATGAATTTGTACACATTTTATTTAACACTTAAAAAAATCCCAAATACATTAACGAGTTCAATATACTAAAAAGTTACAACAACAAAAAAGCTGTTAAATAGCACATGGGTTATAAAGAAAACAAGCTTAAAACCAAATTGTCATTCTAAACTTAAAACAAACATAATGTCGGCTCTTTTCGTATAATCGTATTATGTCAAATACTCTTTTCTAAACTTAAAACCCTCATAATAAGTAACCGCATACACATTTTCATAGTTTTACTACATACACAATATTTACAACATAACATCCTGTATAACAAACAACTTATGCCTACACAAATAATTTAATTGATAACTAGTTTAATCGTTATTAACATGGTCATAACAGTTTTTATTACTCAAGGTGATCTTATCATTATAGCACCACTAATTTCTCATTCACAACATGGCACTCATCCCTACACAGTCTAACCAAATACAAATATTTCAAATATCATACACAAGTAATACTAATCAGTACACACTTAGCATAAATTACGCACACTATATTATATATCACAATTCATACACAAACAAATTGTTCGTATACAGGTATGTATGCACGCATGATTTTTCGTGTGTAGGTACGTATGCCAGTATGTACGTACGTACATGGGGATGTACGCACGTGGATCGTAGGAACGTAGGCACTTAGATCATAGGCACATACACACTTCGATACGTAGGCGCGTAGGGTCATAGGTACGTGCGTATGCACATATGTATGTACACACGTACGTTTGTATGTACGTACGTATGTACGTACACAGGTATGTTTTTATCGTTAATTGTTATACGGTTTCACAAAGTTACCCTTCAATTATTATTAACTACACAATATAAACCTTGTACTTTGTTTACTCATCAGTTATTACCAGATACACAAAATAATTAGATGCATAAACTTTGAAAAGAAACTATATCATGACATGTTAGGGTTACAGTAGATTCAACCATTCAACTTACACAACATAAGTAATCAGGCCTACACTCAATTATTTATCTACAAAACTCAATTGAAAAAATATACATATAAAATATAAATGTGAATTATACACCTCGATGATGAAATATAGTTAAAAAAAACTCACAATATAGGCATTACTTATCTTATATGATAATTTGATTCAAACAAATAACACAAATTAGCCTACATACCTTTAAGCCTTGCGTTTGATAGGTCACCAAATAAAAAAGAAACACCCACAAGTACGCTTCACAAGAACACGATGATGTATCAGAGATGGTTGATTGGTTCTTACACTATAGCAAATAGATTCTGTGTGGTTATTCTCACCGATTTTGTGTATCAATTTCATATTGAGTGACCGATTTCACGCTAAAAATAATGGCAAATGGTTTGGGAGTGAAACAAGGGTTTCCAAGCGAGACTTTTTCAATCTGATAGTTTTAGACCATTTTGTCCTTTTTAGCTTATAATATCATAAGAGATCTTCAAGATAATTACAAAAATACCATCATGCATTTGAAACCATTGATGAATTTAATCAATGGTTGAGATTTACTTCTCGCACTTCTTGCTGTAATATCACTTCTCGCATGAATCATCCCCTATAGAGACCTTTCTGACATTCTTTCAAACTTTAGTTTGTTATCCAGTTCTTTAACGAATTAGCTGTAAGGCCCCGTTACGGGTGCCCTACTTTGGACGTTGGATTTACTCATAAACACAGTTCTATATATCAGATTTATTTTAAACTTTCACGGAATAATATAAAAGTGTAGTTCCTGGACGGATCTTACACGGGATATCGCTATCTATGCAGGTGCGGAATCCCTGCGTAGGTAGTTACGAGCGTAGAATACGTAAGACAATCACACGCGATACAAACGAACACGTTATGTATTATAACCTGAAACACGTCTATTACAGACTCGATCTCTCGTCTATTGACTTACTGAAATACACGTGATAAACCAAAACTCTAACCTTCACACTGTAACCTGTAGGTTACTTAAATACACGACAACTTCGCCTCAGGCGAAGTTGTCAGTAACTTCGCTCGTTGAACAAGTTCGCCTAGGCGAACTTGTCAACAACTTCGCTTGTTCAACAAGTTCGCCTAAGCGAACTTGTTGATAACATCGCTTACATACATAAACATAAACTTAAACATAATTACATTACAGACTCGATTACAAACGCTAGACTATGAACTACTGACATTTATGTACCAACAGACTCCCCCTTGGCAGTAGCTTCATATCTTGATCTTCAAAGCTTGTGTCTTGTAATCTCTCGTCTTCTCTCTTCATCTCTTCAAGCATGCACTCCCTGTCTAACACATACAGAAACCAACTTCTGGTACTTCTTAGCTTCCTCTTTCCAAGCAGGAATGTAGAAAATCTTCTTAGCGTGTAGTACCTGCAAGTCAGCTTGAGACAGATTGACTAAGTGCATAGGATCATACACTCTCATGATCTCTTGCTCATCTTCATCCTCCATGACCGCTTCAGCAGTTTCACAATCCACGTACCACCACTTCAAGTCTTTCAAGACGTTCTTGGGCATCACCTTCATCGGCACTTCTTTTAAATGACGGACTGGTTTATACTTCATAACCATCCATGGTTTGCCGTCTGCCCGCATCCCTCTATCTTTGTCTTCTACTAACTTCCCTTTCTGAGGCTTCAGAAGTTCAAACTTTTTATCTTTAATGGCCTCCTTCCAAACAATTTTCCCAATTACTCTTGCCATGTTATCATCGCTTCTGTTTATCAGCCCCAGTCTTGCTAAGTCTTTCACCTCACACTCCGGTAAGGTATTCCGGGATCTTAACATCTTCTTGAAGTACTGAATGCCGTCGTATCGTTTGATCACAAATAACTTCAACTCTTCATCGTACAACCAGTATATGATTCCCTTCTTTGATTCTGCATATCCCTTTATATTATATGACTTTTTGAACATCGTTGGTACTGCTGGCTTTTTCGTCTTTACAAACCACTGAGCGCAGCCTTCCTTCCATTTTGGCTGATCTTCCCACTCAGTGTTGTCAACTGCAGCATCTTCACATATAGTCGACTGTTCAACCACAGGGATCTCATGCTCTACATTTTCTTCCACAATCTCCCCTTCTTCTATCACATTCTCAACCACAATTTCTGCACCAATCTTTTCGATCTCAACGATTGGCAGAACATCATCTTCATTCATCAACTCATCATCCTCTAACATATCGTCTATCTCTTTCAGCGCATCAATCATATCATCAACATCTTCAACATCATCATCACCAACCGCAACCACATCATCACCAGCTGCAGACTCCCCCTCAGCTGTGGAAGCCCCAAGAGCTGTAGTAGTTCTTGGCAACTCACCACCTGCACCTTCCGGTGCATTGGGATCATCGTCTCGGTCTTCTCTTCTTTTGGTCCTCAGCTCATCTCCTCTACAGCTCATCTCCCCCTGAGATGCCAAGAACACCTTCAAGGCATCTATAATTTTCCCGTGCTCAGCCAGGAGGGATGCCTGCAGTTGATTTGCTTCCACTACGCTTTGTATAGTCTTGGACTGCTCAGCTACAATCCGCTCTAGTGAAGCTATTCGTTCCGAGTCTGAACTGGGCGTGTCCGCAGGTGGTACCGTACCCGATAACCCTGCAGTAGTGGTGACCGTAGACTCGACAAATCGTGCTACTACCACCGATGGAGTATGCGTTTGAGGTGGTAGAGACACAATTGCTGGAGTTGACGTCTGGACGGCCGTGATCGGTGGAATGTCAGCCGACGATGTAGCTACTACGGGAACAACCGTAGCGCTTGTACTCGATACCTGCACAGAGGTAGGAACAAAGGACATACCAGATAGGGCAGGTGGAGCAAAACGTACCAACCGTGAAGTTTCTCCTGCTCCTACACCCATACCTGTCGTTTCCCTTCGTGAACGCTTTCTCACCAACTGCACAGCTTCTTCTTCATCATCTTCCTCGTCGTCGTCATCAACAATTCGCTTTTGTTTACCAACCGTTCTCTCATGCGTAACCATCATCCTTCTAGCCTCCTCCATCACATCATCAAAATCAGCCTGTGGACCCGAGACTTGAATATTCTCTTGAGGATCAACTCGGTCCATATCAAACATTCCATGGCCTCCCAACATAGCATCAAGGTCAATCTCTGCAGCTGACACAGCAGCAGATACAGCAGGCGCAGCTGATACAACCTGGGGTGCTGCCGCCTGTTGTGGTCTTGGGTCTCTGAACTCGTCCCCTGCCGCAGGCATATACTCCGGGTTTATAAGGTACCCAAAGAGCGGAGTATGCCTGGGACGCAGCTCAGGCTTGCTTCGTGCGCTGGACGTGCGACACTGTGCAAAGATACGTTTTGTCACACTTTCCACGTATCGAATAGGGCGTCGTTGAGGCAGCGTCGGAGCCACATGATTGAAAATCATCTGTAGGAATCGTGGATACATTGTAAACCGCTCACGCGCCACAGCCCTTCGTTGCCGATCGATCTCGTAAAAGATCATCTGGCTGAAAGAATATCTTTTATTATATGTCAACGCAGTCATAGCAGACTGCATTGTCGCACCCATTCCATCAGTGCCTGCCTTCCGTCCTGACATACATACGATCATGACGTGCATAAGGAAGCGCCACTGATCTAAAAGAAATCCCTTCCTCCGTTGAGTGTCCCCTAAGAGACCAGAATACCCCATCCTGAGGAACGCCCCATCACGGAATGGCGCAACAAATTCCGTTGGGTCATCCCTCGTCTCTTCACCAAACTGCAACGCCACCCGTATTTGTTCAGAGTTAAACTGAACAACTTGACCGTTTACGGTGGCTCGCATAACCGGGGGCTCAACCCGGCAATCGTACTCTACCGTTTCCCAAAAGTCTTCAATATTCGGTAGGGAAATAGGCAGGGTAGTGGTTATTGCATGATATATCCTTGATCGCAGGAGAAAAGTAATTATCTCCCTGTAGTCCTCCACGCCCTTTGCATCCGGGTCAAGTGTTATGAACTGGTTATGAGCCGGGAAGAATTGCCTGTGATCATCACCGTCATCACCTGCACCTCCTGCACCTCCAACAGCAGCCATATATGCACCAAACGAACCAAGTTAGATAAACAATTAAGTTGTACACAAGTTCGCTTGATTACCAGCAGCGAAGTTGTGAACAAACCTGTATAGGCGAAGTTAAAGGTGAGGCGAAGTTGGAAACAACTTCACTTCATCTTTAAGTTCGTCTAATTAATTTTAAGTAAAATGGTCTGGGCGAAGTTAGTGATAACTTCGCCTCATCACAACATCGCCTCAGGCGAAGATAAGAGTTAGGCGAAATTAAGCCTCAGGCGAAGTTGCAGATAACTTCGCCTCAGGCGAAATTAATCGTCAGGCGAAGTTGCGGATAACTTCGCCGAAACCCTAACTTCGCCTGAACTGAATCGGCGACTGTTAAGATTCTAACAGCTGGAATCCGATGTTTCGGCAAAGTTTGACGATCCAGGAGACTCTAACACATGATATTACGGATGGTTAGATGAAAAGATCGTCCATGAACACGTAACACAAGTTTGTAAAACTCGGTTTTGAAAGGTCACCGGACCGAGGTCACGAAACCGTTCAAAACGACCTATGAAAAGCACCACTGTCTTTGGATATACGGTTAATTGATAACACACACCTTGAATCTAAGAATGAAACTGAGAAAAAAGGATCGAAACGGAAACGAATCAAGTTCGCCGGAAAACTATATATCTTCGCCGGAATTTTCGTATAAGTTCGCTGGATTTCTGATGAACAGTTTTAACCCTTAAAATCCTTTATATAGAGGCTCTGATATACAGGCGAAGTTACGGATAACTTCGCCTAGGCGAAGTTATTCACAACTTCGCCTGTTCAACAACATCGCCTAAAATTTCAAAAATTAACCCTTAAGATTTTAACAGTTGTCCTTTAAGAACTAAATGACATGATCAATTCTAAGTAACCAGATAAACAATCATAAAACTATCTAAGTACAAAAACTTAAAAATTTAAAGTATAAGGGATCAAATTTCAGTCTCGGTAGGGACTGCTATGTTTTAGAAAAGATCCGAACAGGAATCATACTAACTACGTGACTGTCACATAGATCCGTGTTTAGCCGTATTTTGACATATAGAGACAGGTTGTAAGCAGGTATAACTTAATATGGTTTTCATCGTTTCTGTGATACGAGTTAGGTTCAATTAATCCTCAAAATTTAAGTGGGCAACAACTCAGAAATATTGATGCCTCCTATCTATCCTCAAAGCGTATTTGGCTTTCCCCAAGTCACCTCGAATTGACTTCGACCCATAGTGTCTGATTGACTTGTATGTACTCTTCTTCTGGTTCCCGTTCTTTTTCTTACTCTAAGTTAGAGAAGTCTTGATTTTATGATCACTAATATGTTACAATAACTTAAAATATATATATATATATATTTTTTTTCAAACATACTTATAGACTTCGGAGTAATAAACAACTGCAAGTCCCGAATCTGGATCACTGTAGTGTCTTGAAACGCTTTCTTCACGGGAATCAGAACACACATGGGCTCGTGTATGACTGGGTAATCGCTTTTCTGCCTATCATTCGAAAAGATATATATGAAGACACGCAAAACTCTTAAGGAGTTTCCACATAAAATCAAGTAAAATTTAATTTGTATCACATCTACTTTTACGCACCATAAAAAGTTACCATGACATACAATGATTGTCCTAAAGCCTTTTAAGCCTAATAACTTCACTAGTTAAGCAGACAAAGTTAGTATATCTATCATTTTCCATGGTTGGATCAATTTTCCGTTTAACATAGCAAAGGTACTTCATACGAAGTAGTAGACTTGAAAAGTAATTTCATTTCCCTAAAAAGAATTTTGACTTCAATCGCCCCGATCACGTCAAAGTCTTCAGGTAAACGGCAATCCTGAAGATCCAATGGATTAACTGGACCGACCACATACAAGTATGTGTCCTTCTAACTAAGTATGAACGACTAATTTTCAGCGACAGAAAGAAAACACATCATAACCGCCCCGGTCACTTTCAGTCGTCTGGTTAATGGCGACCCTCATTCTCTACAAGTAGAAACGAGGACCAAAACATATCCGAGGATATGTCCATCAAACTGAGGTAACCGACTAATTTTAAGCAATAGTGACGTTTTTTTTTTTTTTTTTTTTTTAATAAACACAATAAAAACATGGTTACTCGGGATTGATCATCCCGTTCAGCTCAATTAGGTTTTGAAATCTGGATTTATCAAACGCTTTTGTAAATAAATCAGCGAAATTTTCTAGCGTATCGACCTTTTCGACCTTAATCAGTTTCTTCTCAGCACAATCCCGTATGAAATGATGACGAATGTCAATATGTTTAGTTTTACTATGTTTCACGGGATTGTTAATTACTGAGATGGCAGCAGTGTTATCAATTAAAATAGGAGTGAGTAAGAAGTTCAGACCATAGTCGCGCAATTGTTGCTGAATCCACAAAACCTGAGAGCAGCAGTTGGATGCTGCCATATATTCAGCTTCGCACGTTGAGATTGCGACTGATGTCTGTTTCTTGCACTGCCAGGAGACTAATCTTCCACCGAGAAACTGACATCCTCCTGTTGTCGACTTCCGACTCTGATTGCACCCTCCATAATCAGAATCCGTATAAGCAACCAGTTCCACGTCTCCTCCCTTCGGGTACCACAACCCTAGCTTCGGCTTGCCTTTGAGATACCGCAAAATCCTCTTCACACCCTTCATGTGAGATTCCTTTGGGTTTGCCTGAAAACGAGCACAAAGACAAACAGAAAACATTATATCAGGCCTAGAAGCAGTCAAATACATCAAAGAACCTATTATAGCCCGATACTGAGTTGGGTCCACATCTGCGTCACCGTCTACTTCAGCTCCCAACTTGTGGTTGACGCAAATTGGAGTGTCAAATGGAGAACAGTCCTCCATCTTGAAGCGCTTGAGGACATCATGAACATATTTTGTTTGATGAATGAACATCCCATCCTTCTTTTGATCAACCTGCAATCCTAAAAAGAACGTTAGTTCACCCATAGCACTCATCTCAAATCTTTTCTTCATGACTGCCTCAAAATCCTGACACATGGAGACTCTTGATGCAGCAAATATGATGTCATCCACGTAGACTTGAACTAGCAGGAAGTCACTTCCATCTCTCTTCACAAACAGTGTGCTGTCAATCAAACCCCTTTCAAAACCATTCTCTAGCAAGTAGTCCGATAACGTTGAATACCAGGCACGAGGTGCCTGATGTAATCCATACAGCGCCTTGCTCAACTTGTATACATGATCAGGAAAGTCTGGGTCAGGAAAACCCGGAGGTTGCTCAACATACACAACCTCATCAACTTTCCCATTGAGGAACGCACTCTTCACGTCCAACCGAAACACCTTCATCTTCTTAAAAGCAGCAAACGCCAAAAACAATCTTATCGCTTCCAACCTGGCCACCGGAGCAAACACTTCATTATAATCTATCCCCTCTTGCTGATTAAAACCTTTAACGACCAGTCTCGCCTTGTTTCTTATAATAATCCCCTTTTCATCTCTCTTGCACTTAAACACCCACTTTGTGCCTATCGCATGCACATTCCTTGGTTTTTCAACCAAAGTCCAAACTTCCATCTTCTTAAATTGAGCCAACTCTTCTTGCATTGCCTCGACCCACGAGCTGTCCTTAAGAGCCATTTGGTAATTTTTCGGTTCAATCTGGCTAATAAAGCATGAGTACAAACATTCGTTCATTATACCCGTTTCCTTAATGCTTGTATAAACACAGGTGTGCTCATTCAAGCTACTTCTGGTTTGTACACTGGAGGACACATCACCTATAACATTCTCCAGAGGGTGATCTTTGTGAATTCCCGTGGTCGGAACAGCACCGACATGCAAATTATCTTCTAAATTAGAAGAGAGCTCATCAATGGTTGTTTCTGGCTGAGAGTGAAAAGGATTGATAAACTCTTCTCCAGGAGAGACAGCAGGGGAATCGATAGAATTTGATGAGGAAGGTTGACAATCATCAAATAGCTGTCTATGAGCCAAATTTTCCTCCTCATCTAGAATCATCTTCGTAGCAACACGTTCTTCTTCTTCTGCACAAAACAAATCAGGTATGTTAAAAGACTTGAAGAGCCTATCATAGTCGAAAATCCCAGGAGGTCCGATGCTCGGTCTTGGCGATCTGTAACTCGTAATGTCGGTGTTACATACCACCTCAACCTTGCCGTTCGTTGTATTAAAGACACGCCTGTTGGGAGTCCCAACTTCATAGCCGACCAAGATTCCTTCAGCGGCTGCCTCACCAAACTTTGAATGTGCCTTTAAAATTGAACACGGGGACCCGAAAGCTTCAAGTCCACACAAATTGGGCTTTCTCCCATGCATAAGCTCGTAGCATGTTTTATTAAGTCTTTTTACCGTTAAAACTCTATTCAGTACATAGCAAGCTGTAGAAACAGCTTCAGCCCAGAACACCACCGGAAGCTTCGAATCAGCCAGCATAGTCCTGGCTCCTTCAATTAAAGTTCTATTCTTCCTTTCAGCAACTCCATTCTGTTGCGGAGTATACGGAGCGCTGAATTGGTGTTCAATCCCTCTTGACAGACAGAAGATCTCCATTTCAAAATTTTTAAACTCAGAACCATTGTCACTTCTGATGAACTTCACTCGTTTATCCATAATGTTCTCAACTTTGGTAATCAGATTCTTCACCATTTGAGCCGTTTCGTCCTTTGATTTCAGGAAGTATACCCACGAGTATCGTGAGTAGTCATCAGTGATCACCAAGCAATAAGTTGTACCACCTAGACTTCTTACATTCACAGGACCGAAGAGATCCATGTGAAGCAGCTCTAGTGTACTGGCAATTGAGTTTACTTTCTTGGTGAGATGGGACTTCTTGTGCTGCTTTCCCTTTTTGCACGCAAGACATTTGTCTTCAAAATTGAAACTTTTTAAGGGAACACCCAACACAAGCCCATGTCTGACAATATGGTTCATCTTCCGAAGATGAATGTGCCCCATTCTCCTGTGCCACAGTTCAGATTCCGTTTCGCTTGCTTTCGTCAAAAGGCACGACTTTTCCGTTGACATTTCAGTTGAACTTAAATCCATCATATACGTATTACGATCACGTGGAGCCTTCATTACTATCCACTCCTCTGGTATTTGAAAACCAGGCTTCAACACAATCGCATCAGTCTTCGTGAAGTGTACGGTATAATCTTTATCACAAATCTGCGACACACTCAGCAGATTGTGCTTCAGTTCTTCAACAAAGTTCACATTTTCTAACGTCATCTTCCCGTTAGTTACCGTACCCCTTCCAGTTATTTTGCCTCCACTCTCACCAGCAAAACTGACTCTTGCCCCTTGAACAGGTTTTAAATCTTGTAACAAATCCTTGTTACCAGTCATGTGCCGGGAACAGCCGCTGTCCACAACCCAAAGATTATTGGAAGCCCTGTTCAACTGTTCCTGCACAAACAAAAGAGATTATTAAAATTTGGGGACCCAAGACCTCTTGGTCTTGGGTCGACTAACCTTCTTAACAGAACTCACACTCCTTGGCTGACCAAAGTTAGCATTTGAAAAATTTCCACAAGTCCTAACAGGATACCTCCTTGGAGACTGATAGTGAGGCCAACCAAACCGACGAACATTAATAGAATCAAAAGAATTATAGCATTTGGTTTGGTTATTAGTGGTGTAAAAACGAGATGTGTTTCTTTGAAAACCTGTATTATCTCTCAAATTTGAATGGTTTTCATTTTTAACATTTAAACGATTACCAAAAACCTTAGTCTCAGTTTTCGAGGGCCTCACCTCTCTGAAACGCTGCTTCAGAGGGCAATCAGCAACAAGGTGCCCTGTTTGATTACATCTAAAACAACACCTATGTTCAGCTTTCTTTTCAGCAGATGTTTTAGATGTGGAGGCAGTATTACCTACCGTACATCTCACATAAGGTGGGACATATGGGTTGAGTGGAGTACTCCTTTTAGTTGATTTAACTTTTTCTCCACTAGTGGGTAATACTTCCTTCTCTTTTGTCTTACCCGACTCGGATGACTTATCCGAATCAGATGAGACTGGGCTCGTAATAGAAATTTTAACTTTTGAGACAGGCGAACTTGTTTCGCCTTTACTAACTTCCGGTACTTTACCAGTTTCCTTAGCAGGACCTGTCTGATCAGCTACAAAATTAACAGATTCATGAACACTAGGATTGAAAGTATAATTATGGTTATAAGGTGGTGGAACCTCATGGTAACCAATTCCTCCCCTCTTAGGTGAGGAACCTTGATCACTAACGAGGTGATCAAGAATAGTAGAGGAATTCCGGAATTGCTCCAGTTTCCTATTTAGTTCCACCACTTTTACCTGGTGATCAGCAATCTGTTTTTCTTTCTCAGCGATTAACTTGGTTTTCTCTTCTAAAACCTCGTAGCTTAGATCGATCACATCAATTTTCTCAGCTAATTTTGTTTTTAAACTTTTAACGTCTTTTTCACAAGCTTTAATTTTTATTTTATAATTATTTTCTCTTGTCTTTGTGAAGTGATGATCTTCTTTCAAGGTTTTAAATTCGGCATCCAACTTAACATACTGATCAGTAATTGTAGCAAGCTGTTAAGACAAGTTCTCACATTTAGTACAGATTGGTTTAGTACATACCTCAGAGTTCTGGTCATTAGCCATAAAAGCTTCTTCATTTTCAGCAGCTTTCATACATTCTTCAGCTGCAACCTTCGCCATGTGTGCCTGCTCAAAGAGTTCTCCAGAGAACATGTTCCAGTTGTATTCACCAGCGTCAGACATCATGGCATTATTCCCATTGTTATTCCCACTCTGCTGTGTAGTCCTCCCTTGACTACGTTCTACCCGTGCATTAGTGCATTCCTTTGCAAAGTGTCCATTTTGTTGACAATTGTAACACCTCACCCTTGACTTATCAAATCCTGGCTTTCCACCTACGAACTTTCTGCCAGTCTTCTTCATGAAACGCTTCACTCTTCTGACTATCATCGCCATCTGCCACTGCAGATCCATCTCCTCCAGATCATCAGGATTGATCTGGTCATAGTCTTCTTCCAAAGCAGCAGGGTCCACAATCTTCCCTTGTATGTAGTTCTCGTAAGAAGCAATAAAAGATGCATAGAGTGCAAACTGCTCTTCAGCAGATTTGACACTCATTGGCATCTTAGTGTAGTTATTGCTTGAAGCACTGGGAGAGAAACTACTCTTGGATGCTTGAGGTTTCGGAGCACTTGATCCTCCAGCAACAAAGCAAACATCACCGTTCATGTTTACTGACACATTTCCTTCATGAGAAGAGTTAGAACCTGACTCTCCTTTGGAGTAGTAAGCAGCAGATTCAGACTTCGAACTTGAGCCTGAGTTAACTTTGGCACCATACATACCAGGGTCTTGAACCTGATCCGTTGATGTCTCTTTACGAACCATATTAAGCTCAAAAGTTCTGAGCTTGTTTACTGCTGTCTCCAAGTCATAATTAGGAAAGTCTTTGTCTTCCCTCATTAGAACAGTGTACATTTCCCACTTTGGTGGGAGAGCATCGAGAAGCTTCTCAACTATTTCCTCCTCTCTGTAAGCAATAGAATAGTTGTTCAGCTCTGTCATTAGATGATAATATCGGGTGATAATATCATCGAGCGATTCGTTCTTCAAATATTTGAAGACAGAGAACTGGGTCTTTAACAGCTTAATCTTCGAGGCACGAATACCCACGTTCCCTTCGAATCTATTCTCAAGAGCATCCCAAAGCTCTCGTGCAGAAGTGTACTTCCGGAATGTATGGAGAATCTCTTGAGGAAGAGCCATAGTAATTGCAGCATGGGCCTTGCTCTCGGCCTCGTACATCTTCTTCTCTTCTTCCTCCATCTTGCTGTACTTCTTTATCACATCCCGACCTTCGTATTCCATTGTCGGTGGAATATATCCATCCTGGATGCACACCCACATCTTTGCATCCTGGTATTTAATATACTGAATGAACCTATCCTTCCAAGCCACAAAGTCGGTTCCTTTTATCAACCTTGGGGCCTTAGTAGCCGACCCCGCTTCAACTTCCATTTTAACTAACTCTGAGATGTTAATTGACGACATCTTCTCGAAAACATGAAAAACCTGAAAAAAAACAAAAATTCTTCCAAACAGTACTATAGGCGAAGTTAAGGATAACTTCGCTTAAGTGTTAACTTCGCTGGAAAATCCTTAAATTCGCGTGACTTGGCGAAGTTGAGAATAACTTCGCTTAAGGTAAGCGAACTTAGGGGGTAAGCGAAGTTGAGGATAACTTCGCTTAGGCGAACTTATGAGGTAGGCGAAGTTGTGGTTAACTTCGCTCAACCTTATATCTTCGCCGAAACCCTACTTCCAGTGACGGCAACTTCGCCTGAAGAACAACAACTTCGCCCGAAGAACACTGAAAATATTCAGATCTGTTTTCGACGATTTTGCAGTTTCCGGTCGGTGTAACGGCTTGAATATGACTGTATAAGGTGAGTATAACACAATATCAACGAAAACGCGTCCTGCGAATAGGTCAAACGAGACGTTTTCTACACCCGCGTGAAATCCCGAACCACACAATCGAGCCAAAAGCTCTTATACCAATTGTAGGTTCCTGGACGGATCTTACACGGGATATCGCTATCTATGCAGGTGCGGAATCCCTGCGTAGGTAGTTACGAGCGTAGAATACGTAAGACAATCACACGCGATACAAACGAACACGTTATGTATTATAACCTGAAACACGTCTATTACAGACTCGATCTCTCGTCTATTGACTTACTGAAATACACGTGATAAACCAAAACTCTAACCTTCACACCGTAACCCGTAGGTTACTTAAATACACGACAACTTCGCCTCAGGCGAAGTTGTCAGTAACTTCGCTCGTTGAACAAGTTCGCCTAGGCGAACTTGTCAACAACTTCGCTTGTTCAACAAGTTCGCCTAAGCGAACTTGTTGATAACATCGCTTACATACATAAACATAAACTTAAACATAATTACATTACAGACTCGATTACAAACGCTAGACTATGAACTACTGACATTTATGTACCAACAAAAAGTCAACCATTCATTACAAACATCCATAACATGTCTTTAAAAAAACATAACATAAAACATAGAATCAAAACATCATGACAAATCTTCAGATGCCAGCCGCTTCAATCTTGCCATGTGTCCTGCTCAAACCAGCTGTCTCAATCTGTAAACCTGCGTGCATACTAAAAGTCAGCTACGCTGAGTGAGTTCTAGTTAATCAGACGACATACAATACATTCACATACTTACATATGCACCGAAGGTACATACCTTCATATTTACTTACATACTTACGTACATACGTACTTTCATCCCATCGCCCATACTTACATACATACTTTTATTCATACACATACGTTTTAAAGAGCATTCCTCCCTATGACCTTCGCCGATATTATTAGGGTCAGTTCCCTACATTCGCCAATAATATTAGGGTCAGTTCCCTACATTCGCCGATACTATTAGGGTCTGTTCCCAACATTCGCCGATACTATTAGCGTCGGTTCCCTACATTCGCCGATACTATTAGGGTCGGTTCCCTTTTCTAGCTATACCTTTCATACCTTTCTATACATTCATAAATATAACATCCATACGTCCATACATCATTTATACATCATATATATGACAATCATATCTTTACACTATTCCTTGACGGTACATGCAATATCCGAAGATCGTACATGCATCGTCAAGCATTCATTCATACATAAATCATATAAGACATACAATTACCACTTAAGGTAAGTGTATTAACTAATCACATCGAGTATGCACACAGCCCCGAAAACATAACAAGGGATGGGGCAAGAAACTCATCTGAACGCGATTACGTTCACCGTTTATAGTTAATCCTTTCTTGAGCTGAGCACGACTAGCTGTATAACCATGCATATATTAAATACGGTTCTAGTTCTTCTTATCATCTTTTTAATTTATCACACGTATCTAAGTCGGTTTTACTTCATTGGATCATTACCGGTTAGTTAATCGTTACTCATTAACCTTTAAAGGTGTCTTTCATAAATCATCAAAGTCCAAGGACTATTATGTAACTATCCCGTTCTTTTCTAAGTCTAGGGATTGTTCTGTCATTATGTTAAACTTATAGTTCGTTACTTGGCTCTTTAACGAATTGGGCTTGCATAATGAATTGGTCCTTGTAACAAATTGGACCCTCTAACGAACTGGTTCTTATAACGAGTTGGACCTAATAACGAACTGGACCCTTGACGAATCAGTCCATATATATCGAACCTGCCCATGTAGCGAATTGGACCCTCCAGTTCGTTATCTCCTTTAACGAATGACTATAACGAATTAAGGGTAATTCGTTATCTTCTTCCCTTCACGAATTGAATGCGAACTAAAGCTAGTTTGTTATGCTTCCTTAAACGAATCAACTAGCGAATTACCTCTAGTTCGTTAACTCTCCGTTAACGAACTAGGGTTAGGTCAGAGAATGTCAGAACATTCTCTGACATTCCCTTATCCTCGTACCATTTGGTGCCGTTGCCGGAAAAACGCGGTTTTGAGGGAAAAACGTGTTTTGACTCGTTTTTCACTGTTTTTCGCTCCGTTCGATCCAGATTTGAGATAGGATGATCTCTTAGCTCATCTTAGGTTCGTTTTATACCCGATTCCACCCGGATCTCGTGACTTAAATGGTTTAACAGTGTCGGCTCGTCGTTTCGTGACCATATCTAACGGGGTTAAGCTCATACAGCATCATACTATCATTACCTTGAAACGGGATCGGTTTTCTATCTTGGATCGGCTAGAGAAAGGAGAGAATTTTGAGAGAGAGCTTAAGTGTGTGTTTTGGTGGTGTATGAAATATGTGTGAAATGAAATTAAATGGGTAATTATGACTTATTTAATTATGGATCATGGGCTTAAGCCCATGGTCTTTCCTTCCTTCCTTCATAACCCATATCCACTTAACCCAACACTAGCCCGACTCATAATAACTCATATTTCATTTTATTAACCTAAACTCGAAAAATGGGATGTTACAAGTCTTCCTTCCTTAAAGAGGTTTCGTCCACGAAACCTAACTATTACATAAACAAATTCGGATAAAACTTGCGCATCTCATCCTCCGCTTCCCATGTAGCGTCCGATCCATTGCGATGCTTCCATATCACTTTCACTATGGGTATAACCTTGTTTCGGAGTTGCTTTTCCTTGCGATCAACTATCTCGATTGGTTGCTCAATGTAGTTTAACTGTTCATCTACCTCAATGTCCATTAATGGCACATGAGACGTGTCATTGGCTAGACATTTTCTCAGATGTAAGACATGGAATGTTGAATGAATTCCTTCCAACTCTTCTGGTAAGTCTAACTTGTAGGCCACTTCGCCTACTCTATCTAAAATCTCGAACGGTCCAATGTACCTCGGACTCAGTTTTCCTATCTTCCTAAAACGAATAATTCCCTTCCAAGGCGAGACCTTGAGCATCACATTGTCACCAACGTTAAACTCAATCGGTCGTCGCCGCTTATCAGCATACGACTTCTGTCGGTCTTGATCAGCCATCATTTTTGCTTTGATCTGATCGAATTTTGAAGAAGTTTCTTGCATAACTTCTAGGCTTCCATCTCTTTCTGACCAATCTCTCCCCAACATACCGGGGTTCTACATCGTCTACCATAAAGGATCTCGAACGGTCGCATACCACTACTTGAATGGTAGATGTTGTTATAAGAGAACTCTGCCAGATGCAGATGATTATCCCAGCTTCCTCCAAAGTCTAAAACACAAGAACGTAGCATATCCTCAAGGGTTTGGATCGTCCTTTCAGACTGTCCATCTGTTTGAGGATGATATGACGTACTGATGTTCAATCTCGTTCCCATAGCTTCGTGTAACTTCTTCCAAAATCTCGAGGTAAATCGAGTATCTCTGTCAGACACGATTGATAACGGCACTCCATGTTTGGATACAACCTCTTTAATGAACAAGTTTTCTAATGTTTCGGACGATATAGCCTCTCGTACAGGCAGAAAGTGAGCACTCTTGGTCAAACGGTCCACAATCACTCAGATGGTATCATGATGCTTAGCTGTATGAGGTAGCTTAGTTATGAAATCCATGGTGATGTGTTCCCATTTCCATTCTGGTATCTCTAGCGGTTGCATCTTCTCATAAGGCTTCTGGTGCTCTGCACTTGTAAACGAGTTACGCACTTACTGACATAGTCTATCGCATCATTTTTCATTCCTGGCCAACAGTATTCTCTTTTTAAATCCTTGTACATCTTAGTAGTTCCTGGGTGAATTGAATACCTTGACTTATGAGCTTCATCTAAGATTCGACCTCTAAGATCTCCATGGCGTGGGATCCACATACGGTCAAACCTAGTCTTAACACCATGCGTGTTTTCCATCAACTCGCTCTGCTGACCGAAGATTCTTTATTTCTTCACTAGCCCTTCATCTACCAGCACCTCTGCTTGCATTTTGACGATTTCTTCAAAAAGACTTGAATTCATGATCAACTGGTATGACTTTAATGTTGCAATGACTTCCTCATTCTTACGTCTTAGCACATCGGCGGCCACATTAGCTTTACTAGGATAGTACTTAATGTCACAATCGTAATCTTTATCAGCTCTAACCACCTTCTCTGCCTCATGTTCAGTTCTTTCTGCTCGAAGAAGTACTTTAAACTCTTATAATCTGTGTAAATGGTACACTTAGTACCATACAGATAGTGTCTCCATATCTTAAGAGTGTGCACTACTGCTGGTAACTCTAAATAGTGCGTCGGAAAAGTACCCTCATGGACCTTCAACTGTCCAGACGCGTAAGCTATCACTTTTCCTTGTTGCATCAACACGCAACCTAACCCACGATGCGAAGCATCAGTACAAACAACCAAATCCACGTCACCATCGGGTAAAGCAAGGATTGGAGCTTGCGTGAGTCTCTTCTTTAATTCTTCAAAAGCTTTTTCTTGAAACTTACCCCAACTGAATACTATTGACTTCGGGTCATACCGGTCAACGGTGCGGCTATCTTGGAGAAACCTTCGATGTATCTCCTATAGTAGCCATCTAACCCTAAGAAGCTTCGTATATCAGTCGGATTTTGCGGAGTCTTCCAATTTATTATCGCCTCAATCTTAGTTGGGTCCACTGAAATCCCTTCAGGATTGATCACATGACCTAGAAATTGCACTTCTCGCAACCAAAATGCACACTTCGAAAACTTGGCGTACAACTTCTCTTTCTTCAGAACTTCCAACACTTCTCTTAGATGCTTGGCATGATCAGATTCGCTTTTTGAATAAATTAATATATCATCGATGAAGACGATAACTGACTTATCCAACATTGGCCGACACACCCTATTCATCATATCCATAAATGCTGCATGAGCATTTGTTAGACCGAATGACATTATGAGGAACTCGTAGTGTCCATACCGCGCCCGAAACTCTGTCTTAGGGATGTCTGCCTCCTTTACCTTCAGCTGATGATACCCTGATCTAAGATCTATTCGTGAGAACCAACTTGAACCTTGCAGTTGGTCAAACATATCATCAATCCTGGGCAAAGGATATTTATTCTTCACCGTAACCTTGTTCAACTCGCGATAGTATATACATCCTCATACTTCCATCTTTCTTCTTCACGAACAACACTAGCGCGCCCCAAGGGGAAACACTTGGTCTTATGAAACCTTTGTCGAGGAGTTCTTGCAGCTGGAACATCAATTCTTTCATCTCGGACGGCGCTAGAGAGTAAGGCGCTTTTGCAACGGGCTGAGCTCCTTGTATTAAGTCTATCTGGAATTCTATCTCACGCTCCGGTGGCAACCCCGGAAGATCCTCAGGGAATACTTCTGGGTAGTGGCACACGATTAGAACATCTTTCATTTCTTTCGTCTCGGCCGTAGCGTTGAAAACATACGCCAGGTAGGCACCACACCCTCGTCTTAATAACCCTTCGGCTTTTATCATCGAAATGACGTTGAGCCCTGAACTTTACTTATCACCATAAACCGTCACGGCACTACTATCCAAGGACTTTAGCTTTATTATCCTACTCTTACATACTATCTGAGCTTCATACTCGAACAACCAATCCAATCCCAAAACTACATCGAACCCTCCTAAGGTCATAACATACAAAGTAACAGGGAACTCATGTCCCTTTAATTCTATCTTACGGTCCTTAACCATTTTCATTATTTTCACCGAGGTGTCACTAGCGGTTTCTACTATGGAGGTTTCAGACACTCGGCAACATTTCATTTTAGCTAGTTTACTAAATGTCGTAGCTACAAAACTTCTATTCGCACCCGAATCAAATAATACTGAAGCAGAAATACCGTTTACTAAGAACGTACCGGTCACAACATCAGGAATCTGTCGGGCATGTTCTTGAGTCAGCATATAGGCCCTAGTCCTTGGTCTCCCTTGTTCAGCATCTTTTTTCTCACTCCCTCCAGCTTCACCACTCATACAAGTCCTCGCCAAGTGACATGTCTGCCCGCACTTATAACACACTGGCTTTGCATGGAAATCTTGAGCAAAGTGCCCCATCTTACCACATTTGTAACATACATTTGACCCTGATCTACATTCCCCACCATAGAACTTCCCACACTTGCGACACACATCAGACCCAGTGCCCCACTTGCACTCTCCAGCGTGCATCTTCCCGCACGTCCTACATGACCTCTTCTCCCACACTCTCGGTTGCTTGTTCCTAGGGTTCCACATTTGAGTACCCGGTCGTTTAGCAGGAGCGACCCATTTCTTATGTTTCTTCTCTCCAGCCACCACGTCATCCGCCGACAAGTCATCATAAACCATTTCTGCGAGACCTACAACAGAATCAAAAGTACCTGGTCTACCAGCCTTGACCAAGAAGCGAACTTTCTGCGGTAGTCCCCTAAGGTAGCACTTGATCCGCTTGGCTTCAGTGTTCACCATGTCTGGCACCAACCTAGACAGGCAGTTGAATTCAGTGGTGTATTCGCGGTGTGTCATCTCACCCGCCTTTAGACTCAAGAACTTCATTTCAACCCTTTCAACCTCTGCATACACACAAAACTTCTTCATAACCAATTCTATCAGATCGTCCCATCTCAAATCCTTGATCTCTTCTCGACTCTTCCTCTGCTCAACCGACTCCCACCAGTACATTGCCTCCTCACCGAATGATTGGGTAGCATACCCCACAGCTTGATCGGGACTGAATTCGCAAATCGGATAACCTTGTCCATCGTGTTATCCATTGGAGAGTAGAGATTGGGTTTCCAAGCCAGTTAGCTTTGGTGGATCACAGCCTTTGAAAGACTTATAGTTGCATCCACCTCAGCTCCTTTTCCTATCATCAACCTTGACTGATTTAACCACGCTCGATTCGTCCCTCTCCCCTTCATCATCCTTCTTACCATTTCCTTCCGCCCTTTCAGCGGTTCTTTCACGGCCCCCAGCAGACTTTCGGGATTCATATTTTTCACAGCAGCTGCTACCGCTTGAGTAATGACAGTTTGAATTGCGGGATCCAGTTGAACTCCCTCATTGTTACTCGGATTTCGACCAACTGCACTTCATTCTCCTTCATTGCTAGTGGCTGCCTCTACTGATGGTTCTCGAACAACGCGTGGTCTACCACGACGTCCCGTACGTCCTCCCCTTCCAGCAGCTTTCTTAGCTCCAGCCATTCATATTCTATAAGGAAACACAAACGTCATCACTTAAGGAACCATTTACTACAAGGATAGTAAGGCTAACAGGTAATAACAATGGCCAGATGTGATTAGCTGCTCACGTTACTTTCCGTGTCCTATACACTTCCTCTTATGAGTCTATTTGTGCTAGTTCAACTTCTAACAGTTAGACAGTCAAACAGTTCATATCATCGTATACTCCAATCCCTAGCAATTAAGCTAGCATTCATACATTATTCTACTTTACATGAGAAATTAATCACATACTTTACCTTCACTTAGCTTGCTTGAGTGACACATGGCATTCTCGTACTGGCATCTTCTTTCTTATCTTACTTTTATCTCATTCTCTGTTCGAGTCTTAGCATGCGGGATGCTTAAATCTCTCGAACTTTGCTCTGATACCAACTTGTAAGGCCCCGTTACCGGTGCCCTACTTTGGACGTTGGATTTACTCATAAAAACAGTTCTATATATTAGAGTTATTTTAAACTTTCACGGAATAATATAAAAGTCAACCATTCGTTACAAACATCCATAACATGTCCTTAAAAAGAACCATAACATAAAACATATAATCAAAACATCATGACAAATCTTCAGATGCCAGCCTCTTCAATCTTGCCATGTGTCCTGATCAAACCAGCGGTCTCAATCTGTTAACCTGCGTACATACTAAAAGTCAGCTACGCTGAGTGAGTTCTAGTTAATCAGGCGACATACAATACATTCACATACTTACATATGCACCCGAAGGTACGTACCTTCATATTTACTTACATACTTACGTACATACGTACTTTCATTTCGTCGCCCATACTTACATACATACGTTTATTCATACACATACGTTTTAAAGAGCATTCCGTCATATGACCTTCGCCGATATTATCAGGGTCGGTTCCATGCATTCGCCGATACTATTAGGGTTGGTTCCCTACATTCTCCGACACTATTAGGGTCGGTTCCCTACATTCGCCGATACTATTAGGGTCGGTTCCCTACATTCACCGATACTATTAGGGTTGGTTCCCTACATTCTCCGATACTATTAGGGTCGGTTCCCTTTTCTAGCTATACCTTTCGTACCTTTCTATACATTCATAAATATAACCTCCATTCATCTATACATCATATATATGACAATCATATCTTTACACTATTCCTTGACGGTACATGCAATATTTAAATATCGTTCATGCATCCTCAAGCATTCATTCATACATAAATCATATAAGACATACACTTACCACTTAAGGTAAGTGTATTAACTAATCACATCGAGTATGCAAACAGCCCCGAAAATATAACGAGGAATGGTGCTAGAAACTCACCTGAACGCGATTACGTTCACCGTTTATAGTTAATCCTTTCTTGACCTGAGCACGACTAGCTGTATAACCATGCATATATTAAATACGGTTCTAGTTCTTCTTATCATCTGCTTAATTTATCACACGTATCTAAGTCGGTTTTACTTCATTGGATCATTACCGGTTAGTTAATCGTTACTCATTAACCTTTAAAGGTGTCTTTCATAAATCATTAAAGTCCAAGGACTATTATGTAACTATCCCGTTCTTTTCTAAGTCTAGGGACTGTTCTGTCATTATGTTAAACTTATAGTTCGTTACTTGGCTCTTTAACGAATTGGGCTTGCATAATGAATTAGTTCTTGTAATGAACTGGACCCTCTAACGAACTGGTTCTTATAACGATTTAGACCTAATAACGAACTGGACCCTTGACGAATCAGTCCATATATAGCGAACCAGTCCATGTAGCGAATTGGACCCTCCAGTTCGTTATCTCCTTTAAAGAATGACTATAACGAATTAAGTGTAATTCGTTATCTTCTTCCCTTAACGATTTGAATTCGAACTAAAGCTAGTTCGTTATGCTTCCTTAAACGAATCAACTAGCTAATTACCTCTAGTTCGTTAACTCCCTGTTAACGAACTAGGGTTAGGTCAGAGAATGTCAGAACATTCTCTGACATTTCCTTATCCTCGTACCATTTCCGACGCCGCCCTTCCAGCGTCGTCGCCGAAAAAACGCGGGTTTCGCCGGAAAAAACGAGTTTTGACTCGTTTTTCATCGTTTTTCAACCTGTTCGATTCAGATCTGAGATAGGGTGATCTCTAAGCTCATCTTGGGTTCGGTTTATACCCGCTTCCACTCGGATCTCGTGACTTAAACGGTTTAATGGTTTCGGCTCGTCGTTTCGTGACCATATCTAACGGGTTAAGCTCATATAGCATCATACTATCATTACCTTGAATTGGGATCGGTTTTCTATCTTGGATCGGCTAGAGAAAGGAGAGAAATTTGAGAGAGAGCTTAAGTGTGTGTTTTGGTGGTGTATGGAATATGTGTGAAATAAAACTAAATGAGTAATTATGACTTATATAATTATGACTTATATAATTATGGATCATGGGCTTAAGCCCATGGTCTTTCCTTCCTTCCTTCATAACCCAAGTCCATAACCCATATCCATTTAACCCAACCCTAGTCCGACTCATAATAACTCATATTTCATTTTATTAACCGAAACTCGAAAAACGGGATGTTACATTAGCTCCTTCATTATTTCTTAACGAATGGGTCTCTATAACGAACTAGTTTTCTATAATGAACTGGCTCTCAATAACAAACTGACCTTCTGTAACGAACTGGGGTTCATTCGTCAGTTCTCCGTTAATGAATTACTTAACGAATGGGTTAACAAACTGCTTCAAGTTCGTTATCTCTTCTTAACGAATGGGCATAACGAATTGCTTGTTAGTTAGTTATGTCTCCGCTAACGAACTAGGGTTAGGTCAGAGAATGTCAAAAACATGCTCTAACATTCGCTAACCTCGTACCCCCCTTTTCCGGCGTCGTCATCACTGGAAAACCGGGATCTTGCCAGAAAAGCGAGTTCTCAGTTATTTTCCACCGTTTTCTGTCCCGTTCGATCGAGATCTGAGCTAGGGTGACCCCTAATTTCATCTTTTGATCGGTTTATACCTGATTCTACCCGGATCTCATGACTTTAACGGTTTATGGGTGTCGGCTCATCATTTCGCGACTAAATCTAGCGGGTTTGGATCCATACAATATCATACTATCATTATCTCGGGTCGGGATTCGGTTCTTCTTCTTGGGTTCGGTTTAGAGAAAGAGAGAAAGAGAGAGAGAGAGAGCTTAAGTGTGTGTTTTGCGTGATGTATGGAATAAGTGAAATGAATGAATTAGGGAGTAATTGAGGTTTATATATCATGGGTCATATGCTTAAGCCCATGATCTTTTCTTCCTTTCTTTTTAATCTAAGTCCATTATCCAAATTTATTTAACCCAACACTAGCCCGACTCATAATAACTCATATTTTATTTTATTAACCAGAACGAGAAAACGGGATGTTACATTGTGTTGTATTATATGCACTACATCGACAAATTTTTTTAAGGAACAATATCAACTAATTAGAAGGTTGAACGAAAAAAAACATTACTAAATATTTAAAAAAAAGTTAAAAATAATTTTTTATGAGTTTTCTAGTTCTCTTTTTAAGAGGAGTTCTCTCAAGATCCCACCCATATATATATATATATATATATATATATAGAGAGAGAGAGAGAGAGAGAGAGAGGAGGAAATGTATGTATGGTTGTATGGTAATGACGGTGGCAGACCCTAATAATATCAGTGATGTTATAGGACGAAAGACTCTTTAAAACGTATAAAAGTATGTATGTAAAAGTAATTAAAATATAAAAGCATGAAAGTAAGAAAAAATGAAAGTACGAAGGTAATAATGAAGGCATGTACTTATGTATGTACGAATAAAAGTTAAGCAGGTTAAGTATGTAGTATGTGTATTCAGATACGTATATGTAATGATGTGAACATAATGTATGTTGCCTGATTAACTCGTACTCACTCAGCGTGGCTGACTTTTAGCATGCACGCAGGCTTGAGGAAGTTACATGGTAGGAACTGCATGGCTGGAATCTAGAGAAGGAAGACATGATGTTTATTTATGATGTTTTAAGTTAAGATAATTTGAATGCTTTAAACAAAAATGTTATGTTTTGTAACTTATGGTTGAAGTTTTAATATTTCCCTGAAAATTTTAATTCACTCTGGTATTTATAACTGTGTTTATTGAGCGTACTTGGAATTTGATTTAAACATAACCGAATTTATGTATGTTGGATATTTGTTCTCAATTAAATTTTAGCGTAATATGTGCTATATTCTTAATGAATTCAATTAATTCAACTAATTTATAAAAACTAGGTTGAATCTTCTTCAAACCCTATTCTTAAGTAATTCAATTAATTCAAAAACCTCACATCAATTTGAGCCAATTTTTAAAGCGTAGTCTGTATGTATATTTCTCTTTCTATTAAATTGCAAGTGCAAATTCAATTGAAGTTAACGTGATTGGTTCATCACAATTCTACGTGTATTTACGATACACAAATTCAGATCATGATTCTTAGTCTTCACACCTTATTAATTCGTGATGATTTGCCGATTTAGGTTAATCGTAATCGATGAGGAATTAGATAGTGAAATTAGATTTAGTTATTTACAAATTGCCACCACTTGAAAATTGAAATGAAATCTTAATCGGGCCACGTACCTTTCTGTATTATAAACTTTTTTGTACGTTAACTCACACTGTGCGCGCGCGCGCACACACACATATATATATTCATATGTATGTACAGTAGAAACTCTATAAAATAATACAGTTGGGATCACCAAATTTTATTAATTAAAAGAGTTATTAATTAATCGATAAATTAATAATTATTAATTTATATATTGATTAATATTTATTAATTTATAGTAGAATACTTAGTTTACAAACACCTTTCAAGCTTCCACTTAATTATTATATACAATGCATTATATCAAATGAACGGCCCAATTTGAAAGAAACATTCAATCTCCCACCTTAATATACTTCTTGTGTTCAATGTATCACTTTATGGACATTAAAAATATTTTCTATATGAATACATGATCAAAATAGGTTAACACAAAAGGTTAAATACAAGATCAAAATAGGTTAATACATTGAACAATTTCTTGTTGAGCTATGAGAAAATAAAACCAGAAGTTCTTACCATGCTAAGAAAAATTAGAGACGAGATTCAAGGGGAAATTGATTTCAACAAAAAACAAAAGACATTTGAGTCATTTTTCAAAAAACTTTCATAAATCATTCATGTAATATGCTATATATAAGGAATTATTAATTTATATTTTTTACGGTGTCTAAAGAAATTATCAAAAATGTATTATATTATAATTTTAGCGAACTATTAGTTTAACACCCTATCCCCGAGTCGGGACCAGCAAAAAAATATTATTTTAGTGAGTTTATTAAATAATCGAGTATTAATTTATCGAGTTTCCACTGTAGAGAGAGAGAGAGAGAGAGGGCATGTTCAAAAGAAAACTAAAAAAAAGTGAGGAACTAGGAAGCTATTCATTTTACAAGTAAAAAAAATACTAAAAACTTTATTTATCACGTAAAAAACACATTTTTACAAAATCTTTTTAGAGCTTTTTACATATAAACATATGTAAAAGCCGTTTTAAAAATAATTAATTTTAAGTTAAAAACGGTAAAAAAAATTACGAAACCTTTTTTTTTATTGAAATGTCTTATACATGTGTTTATAAGTAAAAAGTCCAAAAAGGTGTATGTTAAAACTTCTTTTTTACATATGAAATCGAGATTTATATTATATATTTACATGTAAAATGAAGAGTTTCCCACTTTTTTTGAGTTCCCTCTTGAACATATATATATATATATATATATATATATATATATATATATATATATATATATATATATATTTAAGTTCATGAAAGAAGTCAAATTATTTAGAGAAATGCAAGAAATGATTAGTGATCTTTATTTCGAGAAGTGCGAGAAATGAATCCAAGCAATCACAATTTATCTTTTAGTTTTCATTAATTTTAATCAAAAGGGTAAATTGGTAGAAATGTCTTTTTATATACTTGGTAACTAATAATCATCTGGAGGGTTAACAATTCTTTTTATCATTTTTATAAAAATTATATCGTTTTTATTCCGACACTCGTGGAAATTTTGCAAAGAAAAAACAACCTAATATAATACACATCTTTAAATCTGCATAAAATTAACCTGGTTAAATATAATATAAAATGTAACATGAGTTGTAGTCCAAATATATAATATTCTTGCAATCCAGTTTTGTGTAAAAAGTCAATACCTAATATAAATTCTTTCATTTACACCATACACAGAATATCAAATGCACATTTCACAGTTAGAATTTGTACACATTTTATTTAACACTTAAAAAGAAACCAAACACATTAACGAGTTCAATATACTATAAAGTTACAACAAAAAAGCTGTTAAAACCTTCATAGCACATGGGTTATAAAGAAAACAAGCTTAAAACCAAATTTTCATTCTAAACTAAAAACACACATAATGTCGGCTCTTTTCGTATGATCATATTTATGTCAAATACCATAGTCTTAGCTTCATACTTTGTCCTTGAATTGAGAATTTCTTGTGTCTGCCTTGATGATCATCTCCTACATTAACGAACAACAGTTTATGCCATAACCCTCATAATAAGTAACCGCATACACATTTTCATACTTTTAGGGGGTGTTTGGGATTCCTTTTCAAAGCCTTCTTTTTCCTATTTTAACTTTTGAAAAAGGTAAAAGAAGGTTATATGGTGTTTGGTAATGAAAAGTTAAATGGAGAAAACCATATTTTTAGTAATGAAAATTATAAAACTTTCAAAAGTTATAACAACGTGACTTTTCCAACTTTTCCTCAAAGGTAAAAAAACAAGATTTTCGGTAATGAAAATTGTAAAAGTTCCAAAAGCCACAAAACCGTGACTTTTCCAACTTTTACCCAAAAGTAGAAGGAGCCTTCAAAAAGGAATCCCAAACACCCCGTTACTACATACACAATATTTACAACATAACATCCTGAATAACAAACAAGTTATGCCTACACAAATAATTTAATTGATAACTAGTTTAATCATTATTAACATGGTCATAACAATTTTTATTACTCAAAGTGATCTTATCATTTATAGCAACCACTAATTTCTCATGCACAACATGACACTCATCCCTACACAGTCTAACCAAATACAAATAATACAAATATTTCAAATATCATACACAAGTAATACTAATCAGTACACACTTAGCATAACTTACGCACACTATATTATATATCACAATTCATACACAAACAAACTGTTCGTATACATGTATGTATGCGCGCCTGACTGTTCGTGTGTAGGTACGTATGCCAGTATGTACGTACGTACATAGGGATGTACGCACGTGGATCGTAGGCATGTACGCACTTGGATCATAGGCACGTACACACTTCGATACATAGGCGCGTAGGGACATATGTACGTGCGTACGCACGTATGTATGTACACACATATGTATGTATGTATGTATGTACGTACGTATGTACACATATATGTTTTTATCGTTAATTGTTATACGGTTTCACAAAGTTACACCCCTGTCTAATCCTCATTTATTATTAACTACATAATATAAACCTTGTACTTTGTTTACTCATCAGTTATTACCAGATACACAAAAGAGTTAGATGCATAAACTTTGAAAAGAAACTAAATCATGACATGTTAGGGATACAGTAGATTCAACCATTCAACTTACACAACGTAAGTAATCAGGCCTACACTCAATTATTTATCTACAAAACTCAATTGAAAAAATATACATATAAAAATATAAATGTGAATTACACACCTCGATGATGAAATACAGTTAAAAAAAATTCAAAATATAGGCATTACTTATCTTATATGATACTTTGATTCAAACAAACAACAAAAATTAGCCTACATACCTTTAAGCCTTACGTTTGATAGGGTCACCAAATCAAACCGCAATTACTCGTCACAAGAACACGATGATGTATCAGAGATAGTCGATTGGTTCTTACACTATAGCAAATAGATTTTGTGTGGTTATTCTCACCGATTTTGTGTATCAATTTCATATTGAGTGAGCGATTTCACGCTACAAATAATGGCAAATGGTTTGGGAGTGAAACAAGGGTTTTCAAGCGAGACTTTTTCAATCTAATAGTTTTAGACCATTTTGTCCTTTTTAGCTTATAATATCATAAGAGATCTTCATGATAATTACAAAAATACCATCATGCATTTGAAACCATTGATGTGTTTAATCAATGGTTGAGATTTACTTCTCGCACTTCTCGCTGTAATATCACTTCTCGCATGAACCATCCCATATATATATATATATATATATATATATATATATATATATTTAAGTTCACGAAAGAAGTCAAATTATTTAGAGAAATGCGAGAAATGATTCTGACAAATCACATCATTTTCCTTTCAATTTATGATTATTTAATTAGAATGACATATTAGTAAAACTATTGATTTTCATTTTCTGGTAACTATAGTTACATTAAAAACTATAAAGATCATGTTGAGTTCAAAATGAATGATTATCATACTAGATAATATTAACAATTTTTTATTTTCTTTTAATTTATTTATATTATAATTAAGTTTAAAACCATAAAGTTTTTTTACTAATATCCACCTACACATAATTCATATCCATCTAAAAATTTGTAAGTTCATTTTTATTTTAACTTACACTTAGCTAATATTCACCTACACATAACTTATATTTGATTACGTATAACTCATATTTTCCTACATATTAAAATTTGATTAATTTGATTACTTGTGTAGGTGAATTTGTTATCATTCACCTACATAGTGCAAAAATCTCTACATCATATATAAATGTGAAACGAAAAATGTTTATGTCCTACACTAGATATAAGTGCAAAAAGAAAAAAAAGGAACTTTGTTTAACCAATAATAAAAAAGCAAAATCAATGAAGAAATGAAACAATAAAAAAAACAAAACTAATTTAGAAATATTTTATTAGAGAGTTACTATATTAATAAAATACAATTTTACATTTAAGATATATACTGATATTACGTTTTGACATTTAATAAAATACAATTTGACATTACGATGTTAATAAAAAAACAACTTTAGTAATATTTTATTATGAAGCATGTAATGTTAGGAAAGAAATATGAAATTTGACATTTAAGATCTACAATGATCCTTTTAATGCCAAGACATAAATGACTAAATTACCTATTTTATGTTAAAAACCTTATAAATGAATTGATATTTATTACAATATTGCCATTATTAATATCTATCATTGATTAGACAAAATCAACGGTCTAGATGGACTTCTCGCATTTCTCGCAGTAAAATGACTTCTCTCTTAAACCATCTCATATATATATATATATATATATATATATAGGGGTGAGTTCAGTGAAGAACTCAAGAAAAGTAAGAAACTAGGGAACCAACCGTATTTATGTCCAACATTGTTTTTAAAAACTATTTACGTGTGTTTTTAATTCAGCCATAAGATTGTCATCCTCATCTTCAGTCAGTTTTAACCTAACACCCCGGACCACATCCTACTTCACCACCGTCGTCCCTTGCTGTTCTTCAGCACCATTGTCCTCCGTCGTTCTTCAACACCGTCGTCTTCCGCCGTTTTCACCTCCATTGTTAAAACAAAAAAGATAGGAACATGTTCATTCTTTAATCTTTCTCTCCAGAACAGTTCCCCCGTCGTCGCTCTTCTCCGATCAATTCCTCGGCCGCTCGCCACTAATCAGTTTGTATGTCGCTCGCCACCGGTCAGTTCCTGCAACAACACCAATATTTTTTCAATTCTTGTTCAATGTTAACTTTTATTCTGCAAATTAAGTTCATAAATATGTAAATATTTGAGGACAGTTTTGTTAGTTTTATAGTTTATAATGTATACAAATTTTAGTATGAATTGATTCTCAAATTATCAATGTGAATGGCGTTTTAGATGTAAGGCTATTGTATGCTATTTCACCTATCTTTGCTAAACGCAAATTACACAGCTTTTGGAATTGTTGTTAATTTAGATTTTGTTATCTACTTATGTATGCAAAATTTAACATGTAAAACAACCCTCCATTAGCATTTAACATGTAAAATAACAATTTTCATCAAAATTTTGCATGTAAATATCATTATTGTGATTATTCAAGAGAGGTATTCATAAATAGCTCCATTAATTTTCTTTGTGATTTTCCATTAGTTTTCAATGACTACAATATGATATGGGTCAATCATCTGTTTATCAATAGGCTCATTGTGTGACATTTTTTGATTCAAGAACTATGGCCGTTCCCATACCTAAAAATTAGCCAAAATTCGGCAACAATAGTGAATTCTTTGATGAAGAACAACCCTGAACTTGTGATGCTTGTTGAAGATGCAACTTATGCTAACTTGTATCTAACTAATGGCACTAGTTTTGATTGTTATTTGTGGTTATTTGCAATCATGAAACTTATCAATTGTGTCTGGATTACAGAAAAGGTAAAAGTTTAAATCTTTATCCACCCATTTGACCTAGTTAAAAAAATCTTTTGCTTTGATTAACAAACTATCTTTTTTTTTTCATTTTAAACACACATCTAAGCATTACCTAAATCATATGCTTTTGTTATTGAATATATTGATTAACAATTTTAGTGAATGGAACTAGTATATGCAAAATTTAACATCTAAAGTGCCAATAATGGGGAACCCGTGAAATCGAAGAGCAAGTTGGCATCACAACATTTGCATATTATAATCTGCAGTTGCATTTCAATATGAAGAAAGTGGCTCAAAATCCACCGTGTGCGACTCTTTTAATGCTTGTAGCATATTTTTCCTAATGTTTGGTGGCTATACTACTTATGAAAATCATGTAAAGTCAATTCTTTACATTTAACTTCGATTTTGACTTTTGACTAATGGATTTGTGTAATTTACTGATATAGCCGAACAATTAAAGTGGTTACAGAGGAATTTGGCAAATGTTGACCGCAAAGTGACACCATGGTTTGTTGGTTTTTTTTTGGCAATTTCCATGAAATAGCACCTATGTTTCTCATTATGAAGAAGTGGAATGCATGAGTGTATCCATGAAAGAAATATTGTATAATGCTGGTGTCGATATCGAATGAATATGTAAGTTATTTAAGCCATGGGCCAGTTTGAGTTGCTTTCGATTTTCTTGTCAAAGTTGATTGTTTGACCATTATCTGATTATAATTTTTCAGGTTCATGCATATAAAATATCAGACCAAGTGTTTAAGTACACGTTCGACCCTTGTGGACCAGTGCACATAGTAGTATGGGACGGTGACACTGAGAAAATATGGAGGTTAAACATATCGGTGATCCGGGGTAACTGCCTGGAATCATTTTCCACGTTGGATTCATTCACAAATGGTTTATGTGCCTCCAGTTTCACATTAGGGCTCGCAACAGAAACTTCTGTTAGGTCCGTCTGCCCGAATACAATGCTTACATGGGTATATAACATATACGGGTGTATATATTAAATGGTTGTATGCATATGATAGGGCGACAAAGATGGCTTGATCCATGAATTGTTGTTAGTTGTAATGCATTTAATTAAATATCAATGAATGTGTCAAAAAGTATTTAACTCAAGAAAAATTGATAAATACAGGTAAAAGAAGATTACCAAAACAATTAGTTGATTTGATGTTGCAAATCTTAATGGTGTTAATAATAATTCATCCTATGTGAAGAAAATTGTTATAACTTCACTTTTCTTAGAAACTCTAAAACAAACAAAGTGGATTTTATTTTTTTTTTTTCGACTTGAACTTACTGGAGCAACCACCAATCGTCGCCTACGAATCTCCGCTAAACGGGGACTACACACTGTCACATGCTACCACAAACCGAATGTTGCAATAACCGTCATTGCAAACTCCCATTATCAGTGGACTGTAACAGTCGCTCCATAATAACTAGTGACTACAATTTCTCAACATGAATGACCACCATCATCAGTTAGCGACACCTCGTTTTGTTCGGACATGCATGAGATGAAAATTTAAGCTCGGGCTCCTCTCAGTTATATATTGAGATTCTTGAGTCTGTTTTGTTTAGTATGGTTTAAAAGGAAACTTTAAAACTACATTTAAGCCAAATTAGATAAAAGTAATAATTCGATACTTAAATAACAAATGAAAAATAGGTTCAACACAATACATAATGAGTTAAACCTTATACAAAATTATATTCAACATAAAACATTGTTCAACGATTAAATAATACTCAAAGAGCTAAAGCACCCCATGAGGATGAGTTAAGACTCAAGTGTAAGGCCCCGGTCCCGTGACCTTACTTTAGCGTTGGATTTACTCATAAACACAGTTCTAAATATCAGAGTTAATTAAAAACTTTTCGCGGAATAATAAACGTCAATCATTTCTTACAAACCATAAAATAATTGTCTTAAAACATCACAAATTGTCTCGACATAAAACATAAGATAAAACATTATTCTTTCATCAGCAGATGCCAGCCATTCTATCTTTGCCATGTGTCATCCTCATGCTAGCTCTTTTAACCTATGTACCTGCGTGTATACTAAAAGTCAACTACACAGAGTGAGATCTACTTAATCAGGCAGCATACATTTCATACACTTACTTTCATATACGCATCCAAAGATACATATTATATACTTTACATGTTTCCCTTTCTTTTGTACACAAATTTATTCATACATACATTCTTTCATACTTTCATACTTACATACTCTCGTACTTTCATACTACATGCATATCTATCTTCACAATCTCCTATATTATAAGGGTCTGGTCCCTTATATCTCAAATATTTGTACGGTTTTGTAACACCGCGTCTTTTACCCTTTAAGTTTTCAGCCTAAAAATACTAATTTAGAAAGTATAAGGACCAAAAATGAACATTTTGAAAACTTCACCCATCGCGATACGCGACGGGGCAAACTTAAGCCCATCGTGTAGCGCGATGGCCTTGCTGAGTCAGTGGACACGTGTCCAGCCACGTGTCAACACGTGGCACGATATGACAGGCCACGTGTCACAAGCTGGTAAGGCGGCGTTAAATTGTGGCGCCGCGGTACGCGACGGGGTAAAGGAACCCATCGCGTACCGCGATGGGGTCCAGAATTAGCCTATAAAAAGGGGTGACGGGTATTGAGCTCTCCTCATCCCATCACACCTCCATTTACACACACTTAACCTCGAAAGGCGTGCCCCATTGCCACCAAGCCGACGTGCCATTTTCTCGTAGTTCGTGCAAGGAACGAAGTTCTAATCAAGCTAGCAATCGTATAATCGAGTAGATCAAGATCCTGCCTTTTTCTTATTATCAATCTAAGTATCCAATCTTAGGTAGGAGTTATGTTTAAGTTATTTGAATTATAGCTTAGATGATCAATCAAGGCTATGGCCTTTAACCTTGAAAGGTTTTATAAACATTCATAAACGAGTTTTCTTAAACGTTACTTCATAACTAAGTAATGTTAATCAAAGATATATTTTGACGGGCATGTAGTAAGTGTAAGGGTGATATCATTAGTAGTAAGTTTCTTGCCTAAGGAAAAGTAATTCGTATATATCCCAATCAACCGAGGGACTCGTTTACTTACATGAAGAAACTTACCAACGTGTTATAACCTATAAGCCAAAGCATGCTACATCAAACATCACATAAAAGGTAACTGTTTTCATTTACAATCAAAAGATAAACGATTTCAAGGTTAAGCTTAGCAATCATAACTTAATCAAAACATCATTCAAGTATTTATACAAACCTATTATGTATAGGTTAAATATCATTCACAATCAATCAATCAGTCAAGGTTTCCAACACCGACGGTACAGGTGAATACGTTAACCTTTTTAATCAGTCAAACATATTTATACTCAATGAGACGAACAGGTGTTTGTCTTAACGAGTCAATCAATGTCTACATGAGATCATGAAATCTCTAAAACGTTATAATACAAAGTAGAGAATAAAATCAACTCAGACCGAATACGCATGTGTCTGGATCCAAACATAACTGTTAAACCTCAATCAATCAATCAAAGGCAAGGTAGCTGCGAGCTTAAACGGTTATAACCAGTTCTCTGTTCAGGGCCGTTTGGCTCGAAGAATACCGTAATGTGTGTAGGGCAGTGGTACATATACCGGAAGTAGTAATACTTCCGCTGAGGTTGTCAAGAAAACTATGTTTGTATTGTAATCGTCATTCAAAATGTTTTATTGAGCCATACGTGTTCACCAGCATATAGCTGACATATTTTTCCAACCCATTGCAGGTAATTAAGCATAAGTAGCATTAACAAGGATTGGAGTCTTAATGAAGATAAAGGCGCATACAAGATGGCTCCGTTTTAACAAACTAAATCCTTGTAATAAGAAACGTATCTTTTGTAAACTAATACTCGGGTATTTAATTCCCGAGTAAATTTTCAATGTAAATTAATATTATATTCAAACCTAAAGTCTTCCGCTAAAATTAACCCATAAACTATGATATATTTACAAAACAGGTACCAACTTGTGGTCACACGCCTAGGCCCTAAGTCGGGGAGTGACAGGTTGGTATCAGAGCCATCAGTTTCAGTGAATTAGGTATTAAACATTAGTATCTAAGCTTTAACCATTAAATTTATTATCATTATTTCTATTACTATTTCTTAGTGACAAGATATGACTGGTAAACCTCCTATCCCTAAAGATAATTAAAGTGCAGATGTCTTACGTTAACTATCTTGGTCATAGACGCCGAGTAGCTATCCGATCGAAACCGACAATCAATCACGACCATACAATATGGAGAGTAGCAATAGTTATTATACTAGATTTTTCAATCACAGTCAACCAATCATTCCAATGTTACCATATGGGAGTCAACCCGTGTACGCTAGATGAATTGTCATTCTGATCAAAGGAGATGGCAGTTTGGGTCACCATATTTGAACTATCAATACCAAATTCCATCTACCACTGCAGAACCAAGTCGTAAGCCAAAGATGAGGGTCATCTTACCATACAAAAAGAGATTAGTTCAATCACCAATCAAGAATCCTTATGAATCGGAGGAAGAACTCGAGGAAGAGGAGGATCCAGAGGAAGAAAATGAAGAGAATGAGAATCCTTGTTTTCCTCCTTATAATGGACCAAGACCTTCAATATCACAACAAGCTAATGAAATCCGCGAGGAAGCAAATCTCATTGAGGAATTTTAACTATCAATATTTCCGATGAAGAAATGCATACATATGTTGCCAACCCGCATCTCTATCCACGGGAGAACGCTTATCTCTTCCCAGCTGCATCCGCACCAACAGGATATCCTAACCCGCCAAATTCAGTGATGGATGAGCTAAGGAATGAGAAAGTGGAAAAAAAGAGAATGGGAAAGAAAAGAGTTAAGAAATGTGACAAGATGAAGAATCTTGTTAAAAAGTGGATTAAGGATTAAAAATCCTTGTTAAGTACTGTTTATACTGCTATGTTTCTTTGTAAAATAAAAAATGTAATATAAAGAAAGTTTGTCTTTTCTCTGAATCTTGTTTTATTCATGTTACAACATGTCTAAAGGTAATCAAGAAATAAATAATAAAAAGAACGTTGAAGAAAATATAACAATGATAAAGAAAAGACTGTAGCAGCAAATATTCAAGCGATACCAAAGGACTACGTGCTCGGTATTCGCGATTTAATCAAAGAAGATGTAACTCCGCTTTATGACTTAATGAAAAATGATCCAAGTTGAACCGCCTCTCATTCTAATAAGAGGGTGAGTCAAAGCAAAAGTGAGTATTTTACTTCGAGAAAAGAATCAAAGAAAGAATCTAAGAAGAAAGAATCTAAAAAGAATGAAAGTAAGAAAAAGAAAGAAGCAAGTGATGAGAGTTCGACTGCTGAAAACGACCTCCGTGATAAAACCAAGAAGTTAAAGATACACGAGGATTGTGATTTCAAAGTGTTCAAGGTTTATATCCCCAAAGAATTTCACGGGGATAAAGGAGTGATAAATACCCTCCGATGGTTGGAGGAAATGAAATCGATTGTGCTGATAAGTAAGTGTACTGAAAATGAGAAAGTACAATACACTTCCCAGATGCTCAAAGGGGAAGCATTGGAATGGTGGAATACCCTAACTGGAATTAAGGGTAGAGAAAATTTATACAACTTGGATTGGGAAACGTTTAAGGCAATGATATTAAAGAAATTCTGCCCAATCAATGAAATGGATCAAATTCAGACCAAACTATGGAACCACAAGGTTGTGGGAACTAATCATAAGGAATATAATACCAAGTTCCTTGAGTATTGTAGAATTGTCCCTCATTTGGTCACTCCTGAAATTAACAAAGTGACACGATACATTTACGGATTACCAATAGAAATCCGTGATTTAGTTCGTTCACATATGTCGTCAACGACGGAATCTGCTATGGAGTTGGCCGGATACTTGATGGACGGAATGCCATGGAACCGAGATGAGAAGAAGAAGGATGATGGCAAGATGCCAGTTGAAGGAAAAGTGAGGAAAACCGAGAAGAAGAGGGAAGGGGCATTTGTGTATAGTCTCCCCATTTGCAAGTCACGCGGTAGGAGACATTTCAGTAGATGTCTTCGACCAACTAACATCGTTGTATGTGGATTTTGCAAGAAACCGGGACATTCGGAAGCAGATTGCAGGAAAAAGACAGGAGTATGTTTTGAGTGTGGCGAGAAGGGACACTATAGTACTGAGTGCCCAAAGAAGAAGCCAATGAAAAATACAGCAGGTGCAAGTGACAGCGGTGCTAATACCGAGGCCAAGAAGGGAAACGGTCGTGTCTTTATGTTAGACACTCAGAAGGCAGCAGATATACCGGAAGTAATCACCGGTACGTTTCCTATTAATAATGTTTCTGCTAGAGTATTATTTAACTCGGGTTCAAACCAAAGCTGTATAGATTATAAATTTTTAGCCTATTAAATGAGCCCTTAATTAAATTAGATAAACATTACGAAGTCGAGACTGCTGATGGTAATGTAAGTAGAATAACCGAAGCCTTAAATAATGCCACAATTTCCCTAGCCGATCACATCATACCTATACGATTGTTACCCATGACATTAGCAGGTTTTGATGTAGTTTTACGTATGGACTGGTTATCATCTAATCAAGCCCGTATCTTATGTAACGATAAAGCTATCGACATTCGAACATCTAATAACAAAACCATTCGTATAACCAAAGATAAAGAAGGAGGAAAGGTAGGAATCATTTCCAAGATTAAAGCAAGTCATTGCATAGGTAAGGGATGCTTCGCATCCATGGCCTATGTAACGAAGGAACCGGAAACAAAGAAGATAGAAGAAGTACCAATCGTGTCCGAATTTCAAGATGTATTTCCTTACGAGCTACCAGGAGCCCCGCCTGATAGAGAAGTAGAATTTAGAATTGATCTCATGCCAGGAACTTCACCAATAGCTAAAGCTCCTTATCGTCAAGCACCTACAGAAATGAAAGAACTAAAGAAACAGTTAGATGAACTTTTGGAGAACGGATTCATACGACTGAGTTCGTCACCATGGGGAGCTCCAATTCTGTTCGTAAAGAAGAAGGACGGATCGATGAGAATGTGTATGGATTATAGAGAACTAAATAAAGTCAGGATCACGAACAAATATCCACTTCCAAGAATCGACGATTTGTTCGATAAGCTCCAAGGAGCAAGTTGTTTTTCAAAGATTGATCTTAGATCGGGTTACCACTAGTTGAAATTACAAGAAGAAGATATCCCAAAGACAGCCTTTAGAACCCGAGACGGACATTATGAGTTCACCGTGATGCCTTTCGGACTCAATAATGCTCCAGCACCTTTCATGGACATGATGAATCGAATTTGCAAACCGTACTTAGACAAGTTTGTTATCGTTTTTATTGATGACATTCTCGTTTATTCAAAATCCAAAAACGATCATCAAGTTCACCTAAAAATCATACTTGAAACCCTAAGAAATGAGAAATTGTACGCCAAATTCTCCAAGTGTGAATTTTTGTTATCCGAAGTTCAATTTCTTGGTTATGTTATAAATGAGAAGGATATTCAAGTAGATCCAGCAAAGATAGAAGCCATAACCAAGTGGGAGAAACCCAAGACACCGACTCAAGTCAGAAGTTTCCTAGGCTTAGCTGGATATTACCGAAGATTTATTCAAGACTTTTCCCGAATAGCTGTTCCATTAAATTCACTCACAAGAAAGGCAAGTAAGTTTGAATGGGGACTGAAGCAAGAGGAAGCATTTGAAACACTCAAACAAAAGTTAACCAATGCACCTATCCTGGCCTTGCCAGAAGGAATAGAAAACTTTATCATTTACTGTGATGCTTCGCACACAGGAATGGGATGTGTTTTAATGCAAGGAAAGAAAGTGATTTCTTATGCTTCAAGACAATTAAAGGTTCATGAAAAGAATTACACCACACACGACCTCGAATTAGGCGCTATAATTTTCGCCTTGAAATTATGGCGACATTACTTGTATGGTGTTAAGTTCATTGTATATACTGATTACAAAAGTTTGAAACATATATTCGATCAAAAGGAATTGAATATGAGGCAAAGGCGATGGATGGAAACACTTAATGATTATGATTGTGAGATCATATATCATGAAGGAAAGGCGAATGTTGTGGCTGACGCCCTAAGTAGAAAAGAACATGAAAAACCAAAGAGAGTCTGAGCTCTTAGATTGGAACTTAAAGTTGATTTAGTTAGTCAGATCAAAGAAGCTCAGAAGTTGGCACTGGAAGAAGGAAATATTAAAGCTGAAAAAGAGAATGGTACAATCGATCAATTAGTCAAAGGAAGTGATGCAATACTTAGACTCGGTACAAGAATTTAGGTACCGATGGTCGGGAGTTTAAGAGATAAGATTCTAGAAGAAGCACACAAGTTAAAATATATGATGCATCTAAAAGATGATTATTGGTGGATCGGGATGAAGAAATATATTGTTTTGTATGTAGCTAAGTGCCTGACATTTTCAAAAGTGAAAGATGAACATCAAAAGCCGTTAGGATTACTACAACAACCAGAAATCCCGATATGGAAATGGGATATGATAACTATGGATTTCATCATGAAGTTACCTAAAACTTCTCGCCAAAATGATGCGATCTGGGTTATTGCAGATAGACTTACTAAGTCTGCCCATTTTATTCCAATTCAAGAAACGTTTAGTATGGATAAGTTAGCACACTTATACGTCTAAATCATAGTATCTTTACATGGTGTGCCGCTAACCATCATTTCTGATAGAGATAGTCGATTCACTTCAAATTTTTGGTCAAGCTTTCAAAAGGCTATGGGGACTCGATTAAACTTAAGTACCGCATACCATCCCGAAACTGATGGCCAAAGTGAACGTACAATTCAAACCTTAGAAGACATGCTTCGTGCCTGTGTTATCGACTTAGGAGGAAGTTGGGACACTCATCTCGCGCTGATGGAATTCTCGTACAACAACAGTTATCATACGAGTATCCAAGTAGCACCATTCGAAGCATTGTATGGGCGTAAGTGTAGAACACCTGTATGTTGGTCTGAAACAGGTGATAGTCAGATGTCAGGACTCGAAATTGTTCAAAGAACCACTGATCAAGTTATACAAATTCGAGAACGATTGAAGGCAAAAAGAGATAGACAAAAGAGCTATGTGGATGTTCGTCGCAATCCGTTAGAGTTTAAAGAAAGCGATAGAGTCTTATTGAAAGTGTCGCCTTGGAAAGGTGTAATAAGATTCGGGAAGAAAGGGAAACTAAGTCCACGTTTTGTGGGACCATTTAAGATACTTGATAGAATCAGACCAGTTGCTTACCGTCTAGAGTTACCCGATGAAATGAAAGGTATTCACGACGTGTTTCACGTATCCAATCTGCGCAAGTGTTTAGCCGACAAAACTCTTGCTATGCCATTGAAAGATGTTAAGATCAATGAGAAGCTTAAGTTTGTGGAACAACCTATTCAAATAGAAGATAGTATGATCAAGTTTCTCAAGCACAAACGACTCAAGCTCGTGAAAGTCAAATGGGATTCAAGACGAGGACCCGCGTCTTTTACCCTTTAAGTTTTCCTATCCCTCCCAGAAGAAACGTATGGATTCGTAGTCTATTGTGATGCATCACGACTAGGACTCGGATGCGTGCTTATGCAACGACATAAGGTGATAGCCTATGCATCACGACAACTCAAAGTGTACGAGAAAAGTTACAAAACTCATGACTTGGAATTAGGAGCAATTGTCTTTGCACTCAAAATTTGGAGGCATTATCTCTATGGCACTAAGTGCACGATCTTCACCGATCACAAAAGCCTCCAGCACATATTTGTTCAGAAAGATCTGAATAAGAGGCAACGAAGGTGAGTATAACTTCCACCCGGCAAAGCAAATGTCGTAGTTGATGCCTTGAGTAGAAATGAAATCGAAAAACCACTTCGTGTGCGTGATTTGAATAGGAAACTTTGTTAGAACAACACTTAGAAAATTAATAAAATTCATGATCTTGTGATTTGAATGATTGATTAGAGGTTGATAAAGATGGGAATAATGTAAAAGTGATTGATTATAAAGGATAGAATATTCTAAAAGTTCATATTTAACTTTGTTGAAAAGAAACATACTTGAATCATGAAATTAGATTCTTCTAAAATAGAATAAGAACTCTTTATTGAAAAGTAATATTTTGGCTTGATATGAAATTACAAAATAGGTTAAAGATCTGGACTTTAGAATATATAATAATATTTGCACATATAAAAATAACAAGCTTAATTAGTAACATTGTTAATAAACTTAGAATATGAATAGGAACTTAAAACTCGATTAAAGGTGTCTTGTGTAATTATTATTATATGATCAAAACTAGAATTTATGGTGAATTATGTGTTATTATATGTGTGATTAGTTCACAAGATGATTGGTGTAGACTTGTTCAACTTATTTGGCTTGTCGGTGACGTTAACGGTCGAAAAATCGGCTTTTTAAATGAAACCGACTCAACTCTTGGGACTGTTTTAGAACAGCCCCTAAAGTTATAGAATACTCATATATAAAATAAGTTGATATATGGTAAAATAACAAGATGATAAAATTTAGCCCTAAACGGATTGTGTCGTGAAAACGACATGAAAACGTAAAAAAGTTGCTATTTTAAGAAAATATTAACTAAAATGAAAATAATATATTTTCATAAGTTAACTTATAAAACTTGATTAATATATATGCAACAAGTATTTTCCATGATTTATAAGTTACATTTTAAATGAAAAGCCAAAATGGTTCATTTTAAACATTAAACCGACAAAACCGACAATCATTATCGAAAATAAAATATTAATATTTTCTTAAAACTTTCCAGCAACTGAAACATATAATATATATATATATATATATATATATATATATATTAGTTGTTATTAACTGACCTAGTTATTTAATAGTTAACGGGAAACCGAACTATATGTACTCGTTAACTTAATAGAAACTTGTTTGCTTATGTGCTTGTGTGGACTAAGATAAATAAAATAAAAGGATGTTATAAATACTAAAACATAGTTTTCATTAACAAAACGTGTACTAATATAGGACACGAGGTTTTGGGAACAAAAAGCTACAAACCGTGAGTTTCTCTATCGAACCCTCTCGTTTTTAACTGGAATTGTTTTAATCGATATTTAATTGTGTTTTGAGGGAAAAACATATTCTTTATTTCATATGGAATTCATTGATATTGTAAAGACATTTTATTTAACAAACTGCCTCCAACACGGGATGAGTCTAGTTGGCTAGATAACTGTTAACTGAATTAGTAAGGGCACATAAATATGGGTAGATCTATCGGGGTGACGCCCCCCACTTCCATCTCGTTGGGTTATAAGTGAGCGTATTTTGAGTCGGGTATGTTTCAGGTTATCAACTATGATAGTCATACGTAATGTTGTATTCTTTGCTCGTCTACAACAACACAATTTGTTTAAGAAGTAAAATGCCTATTGTTTTTGTGATGTAATGACTGTAAATCATTACACACGAATTTGTGTTATAATGGCGGTAAACCATTATACACGGGATGTTTTAATATAATTCGGAGTGTAGTGACGACTACACACGAATTGATATTGGATATAATGACAATAGATCATTATATGGATGTTTTTTTCGATTTATATATATATATATATATATATATATATATATATGTAAGGATCCTAAGAGAACCAGTTGCAAATTGAGAACTTTGAAAACCATTTTTGACCACTAAAAACACATTTGAAAAAAATATTTAAAAAAAATCATAAAACAAAAAATAACAAAAAATTTAAAAAAGTAAAAAAATCAAAATTCTTATATTTCATTCTAGTTTCATTAAAAAAAATAAAAAAATACAAAAAAACCAAAAAAAAACATCGTATTATACACATATGTATAATTTTATTTAATCTTTAGTTACGTAATATACACATATGTACATTGTCATTTATCTTTAATTATACACATGTGTATAAAAAAATCATGTAAATGTACATATATGTATATATTATACATATGTGTATATAATTTGGTTAAACCGAGTTTTTTTTATGAAACCGGGATGTAAAAATAAGAATTTTGGTTTTTTTACTTTTTTCATTTTTGTGTTTTTTTATTTTATGATTTTTTTTATTTTTGGGTTTTTTGTGGTCCAAAATGGTTCTCACGGTTCTCAATTTCAAAAATGTTCTCTCATGATCCTGATCCTATATATATATATATATATATATATATGTACTATTTTATTATAAAGGGAAACTCACCAACACATTGTGTTTACCATTATTTTAATATACTTTTCAGGTAAGTGAAGGTTTCGAGATGGAATGGAAAGGAGGGCGGGTCGTGTTTGAATAATGTTGAATTTTTTAGTAAACCGTGCAATGGCACGTGTATGAAACTCTGATAATGTAACATATATATATTTTCTTTAATAAAAGTTAAGTCTTTTATTATTTGTTCTATTGTCTACCGTATAGCATGCCAATACTTGAGTGGTAGCTGTTTTTATAAGAGAATTCTGCCAGATGAAGATGAATATCCCAACTTCCTCCAAAATCTAACACACAAGTACTTAGCATATCCTCAAGGGTTTGGATAGTCCTTTCAAACTGTCCAAATGTTTGAGGATGATGCGCCGTACTGTTGGATCCTGTACGTGTATCAATCTCAGTAACAATAACAATAACAGATCTCAGATCCGAACGTAATTGATTAATACTTTAACAATAGATCTAACTCATAATTACGTATGATTAGGTGTTGTGTATGTTTATATATTATTAGTATATGTAATAATATTAAGGTTGTAGATCGAGAGAGGATTTGGACAGAGTATCGTTAATTAAACTCTCAAAACTTGAATTATGTGTGAACAGGGTTCACAATATAAAAAAGATAGGCCTGGTTCGCTAACATCCCCTAGCGAACCAGATCCTACTTCGTTACATACATTAAATGGGTGAAGCACCCCCTTATTCGTTAACATCCCCTAACGAATCAGGGGAAACTTAACTTAAGGACTAGTTCGCTAAACATCCTTAGCGAACTAGTCTCATACTTTAACGAACTACATGAAATAATAATAATTTATTACATTAAACAAACGACAAATACGTTAACGATAAATACAAAGACTCAAGACGCAAAACCGTGCACTAACAGACACCCCTTCGTCTTGAGCTCTTTGTCTTTAAGTTACTTGAAGCGCTTGGACCGCCAGTCTCTGCAACTATGAATTCCATTTTCATGACAAACACGCACAACGCGTTGGAATTGAATAGCCAAGTCGTAATCTTCGTGGCGATCGATTTGAATCTGCTTCCTGTGTATCACATCATTGTCTGTTTCAGATAAATTAACCAACCACATCGGGTCGATTATCTTGATAAGTTCAGTCTCCAGTCCTCGACCAAGAAAAATGACGGCCTCGCCCGTACGATTGTCATAGTACCATCGGTTGAATGAGAGATGCATTTGTTTGGGCATCGTCTTCACCGGCACTCGTTTCATTGTCTTCGGCGGCTTTACTTTAAGAACAAGCTTCTTCCACCCAGTCTTTGGATCAACCTCGTCAATGCGTTTACGTCTCGGGACCTGGGGCTTGAAGAACTTGAACCCATGATTAACTTCGAACAGCAAGTGTTGATGAAACCACTCAGCTGTCCGGATGCCACCACGATTGATAAATGGACGCCTCGCGAGGGTACGAACATCCCAACGCGGTAGTGTAAGAACATCCATTATCCTCTCGTAGAACTGAACTCCCTTCTCTCATTTAACTACACATACCTTAAGCTCGGAATCGTATAGCCATGAGACAATATCACCATGGACCTTGGGTACAGTCTTGAAGGTAGTTACTTGATTCTCTTTGACCCATGCGGCTGCTGTGTCTTTCCGTTCTTGATCAACAAATCAATACGCCTTGATAATCTTACCCGCAGCTTTAAATCTGAACAATTTAGGAGTATCCTCATCAGCTGAGTCCACAATTGAGTCAAACTGAGTATCCACAACCTTCTTTCCTTTAGTCATCTTCTCCAAATCATCCTCAACTGCTTTAAAAGTCTGTTCATTAAAAACCGGAGCACCTTGATCAACGTTCGTGTGTTGATACAAGTCAGGATACTCCTCAGCAGTGACGTCTTCCATCTCAACATCCTCATCTTCATAAATAAAATCTGTATTCATTTGACTAGACAGATCATCCTCTATACCTTCCTCATTCACCACTTCGACATCAAGCTCAGTTTCTAACACGGTCAGCTGTCCGTTATTCAACCCAAGCAATATGGAAATCTGCTCTCGTGTCATAGACCTGTCAACAAACTCACCCACCTCTATCTCATCCTTGTTCACCATACTTCTAATCACCCCCATTCCATCCATAAATATTACCGTGTCAGCTTCAATCATCTCAACTGGCTTAGCAGCCGAATAATCACGATAAACAACAATCAGTTTTTCAGAATCTTTAACAGAGCTCGTACCCGCACCAGACGTAGGGTCTTGAGCTTGTTTAGGCTCACCACCAGCACCAGACTCATCATCATCAGGATCTTCCTCATTATTCTTGATCTTCTTCAAAGCATCATCTTTGGAAGTCAATTGCAGGATCAGATACTCTTGCTCTTTAATCTTCACCCCTTAAGACTCAACAATCTCACATAGGGCCTTTGTTTCCTTTTGACAGAAAGAAACATAGCTTACAAGTTTCTTCTGATTCTCCATTAAGCGTTCTTGATTCAACCGATCAGCAGACATCTGATTCTCATACAAATGCAGAAGATTTAAAAGCATTTCTGTCTGACGGTTTGGTGGCAAAGCATACAAGGATAGATGAACTGGTTGGATTTGACATTGAGGCCTTGTAATTCTCATAAATGAGAGATCACTAGGAGGAGGCCTCATAGATGTTGTTGGAGGAGTTGTAACCATAGTATCAGTTGGCAAAGGTATTTCAGTTAATGCCGACTGAGGTATCATACCCAGCTATTCATGTGGTACCATCGTCGTCGTCAAGGTCATCGCCGGAGTGCTAGTTGTAATTGGCACTACCGGGCGTGGAGGTGATGGCACACCAATGATTACACCAGCCCCAGCAGATACACGTCTCTTCTTAGATGGCTCACCAGTTGCCACACCTTTCCCTTTTCTCTTTCTTTCTAATTGAGCAGCAATGGTGGCAGCTAATGCAGCATCAACTGCGGCCTGTTGCTCTCTAAGAGCTGCATCACTGATATTATCATTTCCACCTTCATTCCCCCATCACCATCATTCCCATCATCACCATGGTTCCCACCATCTCCTTCCTCACGCTCGGAATCCGAATCATCATGAATCCAGCGATCCTCGGAAGGACATACATAATTAGGATTAACGATATGACCAATCATTCGTTTATCCGCTGGCCTTGCCTTTCGATAAATCGCCATTCTACGTACTGTATCGGCCGTCATGTGTTCCATATGAAGCTTATCATTCACCAAGGTTTGATCAATAGCTAAATTAGGTATCAAATCTTGAATAATCAACTATAAAAACCGAGGATACATTAAAAATTTCTTCTTTTGGTCCGTCTGCTGAACTTGTTCTGCCAAATGATCGAATACAAGCTCAGAGTGGTTGAATGGCTTGTTGAGGATTAAAGCCACAAAGGCTGATTGCAAACTGAGTCGACATTCATCAAAGCCACCACGACGACCACTCATACAGTGAATAAGAACATGGAGAAGATACTTGTATGGTGGGCATAATCCATTCTTGTTCAACATAGATTTATTAACGTCTCCACCATAACGCACACGGTTAAACAAACCCCTGACCATTTGCCTATCAAATTCACTCGGGTTGTCATCAGTATCAGCAAATCGAAGCACACGCCGAATTACTTCAACATCAATTGTAATAGGAGTTTCATTAATCGTGGCTCGAATATGCTTTTCCTCCTTAACATACTCAGCAGTATCCCAAAACTGCCTGATAATACTCAGATACACCTTAGGTCGAGCAGTGATGGCGTAAAGTATCACTGATCGTCGTAGAAAAGTCAACATATCTCCAAATGTAGCAACATCAGCAACATCTTGGTCAACGTAGGCACAAATGTTATGTTTTTTATCATGCGGCAATAAGATAACATCGTCATGTTGTTCTTGAGGAGGTTGTTCCTGTCGCCCTTGATCAGCATCCGGTGGATTTTGATGTACTTGATCAGCCATTTTACTGAATGAATATAAACAAGATAAGTAATATGAAAAGATGATATATATATATATATATATATCTATATATATTTCTAAATGGTGCATTTAATTTCATATGATATGTGGAATTAATTTATTTACGCCTTTAGACGGTTTCTTCACATCCTGTTTTTTTTATTTAAATGTAATCTTAAAAATGAATAAATAATTAAAAGTAAAAAATAATGTCATTCGTGTGAGATATTACTCTGATTCGTTACCATCTAGTAACGAATCAAGCAATTCGCTATCAGGTAAATAAGTTAACTAATTAAAATTAGCGAACTACTATAAAAGAGAACGAACTAGAAACTAGTTCGTTAAGATTGACGAATCCTCATCTGATTCGTTCGAGAACTTATTCGCTATTCTAATTCGTTTGAATCTTTAACGAATTGGACACGAAACAGTTCCAATTCGCTAATGTAAACGAATGGCCATAAACGCTTAATTTTTGACTATCCTGGTCAAAGTCAAAATCACTAAGAACACCGAAGGTCAATTTGACAAATCCAAGTTCAATTATCCCAAACAAATCATCGAGTAACCAAAACTACAGATTTATCCAACTCGGAATCGCAATCCGAAGCTCAAGGTGTTAAGATTGAGGCTTAAGACTTTAACATAAATACGGATAATCGAAGAGTTAAACAGAGCCTAAAACCCCGAATACATACACATTCAATCAACCCAGCAAACAAAAATCAAACATTGATTAATTTCTACCAAGGGTTTCGGAATCACATTCCGAACACAATGAACCCAAAATAATTAACAATAACACAGTATATCAAAAATAGATTAGGGTTTAGAACACGGAAAAACCCTTAGAACACGGGAAAACCCTTTGAACACAAAAGTCCAGAATTAGTGTATTAAAACATCATCATTTTTGACAAAAATCACATCGTTGTGATTGTTTATACCTTAGTGTCACAATGATGTCCTTGAAATGTCAAAGTTTGAAGGTCAAATTTCAGAGAAAAATTTGAAAAGGGTGACTTAAGGTTGAAGAAAGATGATGAATAGTGATGGACGATTCGTTTGCTTTGTCTTATATAACCTTACACGTTTCCCGAGCACCTTTTGTACGAATCAAGCGATTCGTATAAACTTTAAGTTAACGAATTAGACAAGTTAACGAATTAGACAATTCGCTATTCTAATTCGTTGCCTCAACAGACATGACTTATATCCTAATTCGTTAAATATGTATAACGAAGTAGAGATGATTCGTTACAGAGTGCGGAAGCGAATTAGGTGACCGAACTGGAAATCAGTTCGCTATAAAACCACCTAGTTCGTTAACCATTTTTAACGAAGTAGCCTTTAACAAATTAAAAAGTTTATTTAATTTTAACTTAGATAAATAAATAAATTAAATAAAAACCAATAAATAAAATTAAAATTAAAAAAATTTAACTTAAAGGAATTACCGAGAACCTTTTATCCCAATAATTGAATACTTTAAAAACGTTTCACTTTTACGAAACATAAATTAAATTATTTATGTAATGAAAGAAAGATAAAATATTTTTGGTATTTTGTAAAAAATTATAAAGAATGTATGTACAAAGAAATATCTGAACCTTTTATAAAATTGAACAATCTTTTTGTATTTTTCTATGTTTTAACAAAAGCAATACATATTTTTGTGTTTTTGTTAAGTTTGAGCAGAGAATCATATTGACCAAATTGCCCTTCCATCACAGTTTTATATTTCAGCGATATTATGACTGTCGTTAAGTCGGTCATTGGTATTGTTGTCCACTTAAATCTAATAACAAATTTTCAAGTGTTTTTGTGATATGATTAATTGGTTCAATTATAGCACAGAATATCAGAAACTATCAGCCTCTAATCTCGGTTCAAGCTTAATTTGATTTTTGCCAAATCACCCAAACTTGACTTAAACCATTATAGTGTTGATCAAAATTTTTGATACCAATTGTAGAAATGTTGAGAAATGTATCAAGTTTCCTTTACTGTGAGTGAGTATGCACGAGTCCATCTGTCGGCTTACATACATTGTATCCCCTGGCGTCCGTTTCTTAATGGTATTAAGACGCGCGCAAGGGAGGAACAAATGTATGACTAACAGCGGATTTTTATCAAGTCAGTAATTTGGAAGTTTGTACTAAGTACAGCAGTGATCAAGTTTAATGACTTTGGGTTTGCTCTAGAAAGCGAGTGAAATATTCATGCTTATGAATACCCAGATGATTAAGCCGCATAAAGACTCACAGTGTCCAGAATCCTAACGCTTGTTATTTGCTTTATTATATTTTTGGAGATCAACAACTATAAGGCTTGAGTATGACTGGTTATTACATTTCTGCCATCCTCACCGAGAATTTTGCTAGAGACTAACACCCCTTTCAATTGGCGTTCCTTTATGTTTATATCACATACTTTACTCTACTTGGTTGTTTTAAGACCTACCAATGCACCAATGCAATTAAGCACACAGTCTTTTAAGCTTACTTGTTGGACTTGGAGTCAACATAACAATGTACTATCAGTTTCTCTTTTTTCTTCAAAAACTCAAAAATTTCGAGGAGAATAAAACAAAAAAAGATAAATTTAATCGCCCTAGTTAACTTAAGTCTATTAATAAATGGTTGTTCTATTAATTCAACATGTGAATAATAGGACCAAGACATGCAAGCATGCTTCACAAACTTAAATAACCGACATAATTTTCAGCGAGAAAATAATCTAAAAACGCATAATGAATGCCCCAACTATTTTCCATTATCAGGTAAATGGCTAACCTGAACATTTAAAAGTAAATGTCAGGACCAAACATATACACGTACATGCCCTTCAAATGTAGATAATTGACATAATTTTCAGCAAGCGCATGCAAAAATCTTTTTGGTTTTTCTCTATGCAAAAATCTTTTTGGTAAATTTTTTTTTAAACGTTAAATTATTACTTTATTGATAAATATGTGATGAATACATTATGGTGGATGGAAATAACTTATGGAGAGCATAATTTAGATCTAGAACTCTCTCTAAATATGTACACCTACAAATGAGCATGGATATGCCTATTTATAGGCCAAATCACCAATTCGTTAATTTATGTCTAATTCGTTATATCTTCATAAATGAGTTAGACTCCATTCGTTATCATTCCATAACGAATGATGATAACTTAACGAACCAACCTCCATTCGTTATATTACATAACGAATGAGCTTATAAACTTAACGAACTAGCCTAGATCACTAACGAATGGACGCATTCGCTATACAATCCATAGCGAATTGCCATTTTACAATAAATAAACAATCTAGACTATGTATACATTATTCGAATGCTACGGACAACAATTTCATGCACTAACAGACACCCCCTTTCCGTAGCTATCGAATACTTTAATCATGAATACTTTAACTGCAAATCACCAGTCACAAACAGTGCACTAACAGACACCCTCTTGACTGATGATTTTCGGGCTTGTGCAGACAAACAATCTTTAAATATTTTTCAGCAAACCAATAACTTGTAGCTTCTCATATTAGATCTCCCCCTCAAAGTGATCCACTCTTGGAGATCATACCGATCATCCACTGGCGTATGATATGGTTCAATCTTTTAACAATCAACAGCAAGTCATCAGCTATCTGTCAGCACCGGTAAAGAAAACTTATCTTTACGTGTAACCTCGTCACATATCTTCATGAACAACTCGATCATTCAACATCTTTCACTTCAGTTTTCTCTCTCTTGATAACGTGTATCCCAAATATACCCTTTGAAGCTCTTCCACATCTCATTCGCAAAAATGCACTAATGTTTGGGCATAAGATTCAGAGTTTGAACCTCTATTAATCAACCCCAAATGATCAAATTCTTCAATCCAATGACAAGACGCATATATTCTTCAATAAGATCAACCTATTTGAGAATCGTCCCCCTCGACAGAAGTAATCCGCCGTATACTCGTAGCCAACATAGTCAGGATCAAAGTCCCTCAGAAAGAAGTAAACGAACAAACACTCGTATCCTACATAGTCAGGTTTCAATCTTTGAACAAATCAATCACCAATCGAAGAACACTTGCAGTCTTGAACTCAGTCAAACGTAGCTTTGTAAGCATGAATTACCACCCGAATTGCAGTAATTTTTTTCAAGAAACCATGCAAATGTAGGAAGAGACATGCTTAAATAAACTCAAATGAAAGTTTTATCTCCCCCTTTTCTTGACAAATTCAGCAAGGTCTTGAATAATCTTCAAAGTACATAAAACAAACACACTCCTCCTTAAATTACACGAGATCTCCCCCTCGGCCAGTCGAAACGCATAAACAGTCAGCCGGAAAATATATTACCAAAATTTACACGAAGAGTCTCGAATACCTTAGGAACATCCCAGAAAAATTTCGATAAAGAAAATTTTTCTCGATTTTCCCGGCAAAAATTCACCAAAAATTTTCGAAAAATAAATATTAACGCCAAAATTTTCAAAAATGAAATCTCACTTACGAGGAGCATTCAGGAAAAAATTCGAGCAAGAAAATTTTTCCCGCCATTTTTTTTGTACAAAAACTGAAAAGATATATTCTTTTTGGTTTTTCAAATTTTAAAATGTTTTTGGTTTTTTTTATTAAAGAAAAGAAATCACAATATTTTTGATTTTTCGTAATTTTCTAATGTTTTTGGGTTTTATCTATACAGATGAAAGACACAATCTTTTTTGTATTTTCTAGTTTATCACCCCCTAAAACCAAATAAATTTTAAAAGAAAAAAAATGACATAAAATAAAGATAGTCATCCTTGTTTAAGGATATCAGCTAGGGTCTTCAATTCATTTAAACCAAGCAAAAATTTAAAACGCGTTTTGTCAAAAGCTTTGGTAAACAGATCGGCTTTCTGAAAGTCAGTATGTATTTTCTCAAGGTCAATCAATTTCTTCTCAAAGCAATCCCGTATAAAGTGATATCGAATTTCGATATGTTTTGTTTTCGAATGTTATACGGGATTCTTTGTGATAGAAATTGCAGCAGAATTATCAATCAGGATAGGAGTAGTAAGAAACTTCAAACCTTAGTCGCGAAGATGTTGTATCCACGAAACCTGGGAACAGCAACTCGAGGCTACAACATACTCAGCTTCAGCGGTTGAAGTAGAGACCGTTGTCTGCTTCTTACACTGCCAGGAAACAAGCCGGTTTCCTAAAAATTGACATCCTGCAGTCGTTGATTTGAAGTTTATCTTGCAACCTCCATAGTCCGAGTCGGAATAAGTAGTAAGATCAAAAGTATCATCCTTGGGTACCACAACCCGATGTCTGGATTTCCCCTCAAATACTGAAAAATTCTCTTGACCGCAGCTAGGTGAGTCACTCGTGGACTTGCTTGATACCTAGCACAAAGACAAACAACAAACATAATATCAGGGCGAGAAGCCGTTAGATACATTAAAGAACCGATCATGGCACGATAGAGGGTAGGATCAACGGTATCCTCCAATTCATCCGGTGATAAATTGTGACCCACTGGGAGAGGAGTAGAAGGGATTTTTCCGGCAGAGATCTTGAATCGGCTCAAGACGTCGTTCACATATTTAGTCAGGTGAATAAAGATTCCGTTAGCAGACTGGTGAACCTGCAACCCTAAAAAGAAATTCATCTCTCCCATCAAACTCATCTCGAACTTTGTTTGCATGGACTTCTTGAACTCCTTACACAATGTATCGTTTGTTGATCCGAAAATAATATCGTCGACATAAATCTGAACTAGGAGAAGATCGTCACTAATAGTTTTATGAAATAAAGTGCAGTCGACAGTCCCTCGTTTGAAGCCGTTATCAGTAAGATGGCCGGCAAGCGTGCCATTCCAAGATCTCGGGGCTTGATGTAGACCATACAGGGCCTTATTTAATCGGTAAACTCGGTCCGTATAATCAGGATCTTCAAAACCAGGAGGCTGTAAGACAAACACTTCCTCGTGTAGTTCACCATTGAGAAAAGCACTTTTAACATCCATTTGATAAACCTTGATATTCTTGTAAGCTGTTTATGCCAGGAAGATCCGAATCGACTCTAATCTTGCAACCGGAGCATATACCTCTGTGTAATCAATACCCTCTTGCTGATGAAACCCTTGCACCACTAGACGTGCCTTGTTTCTGACAATCACACCTCGATCATTTTTTTACACTTAAATACCCACTTAGTCGGAATCGCTTTCTTGACTCTAGCAGGCTTGTCTATTAAATTCTAAACACCCAATCGTGCAAATTGCTGTAATTCTTTTTGCATAGCTTCTACCCAAGAAGGATCTTCAAGTGCCTTACGAGCTGTCGTTGGCTCAACTTGATATAGAAAGCAAGTGAATTTAGCAAGATTTACAATTCCCGATGAATGTAAATAAGTATAAGCACACAATATGTTATTATCACATGACGAAGCAACTTAATGACGTGTACGAACGCCCACATCAAGTTCTCTAATGATGTTTTCCTGTGGATGATATCCATGAATCCGAAGAGTGGGATTCTCAGGAACAACAACATTTTCAAATAAGTTAGTGTAATATTCACCAAGTTCAGGAGATGAAACATTATCACTGTCAAGGTTAATAACTTGATCTTCGGTTTGATCATCATCAGAAGAAGTGGAAACATTATCGATAGCCACTGGAGAAGCAACTTGAGGTTCCTCAGTTGGAGCATCAGATTGAGCTGCAACATCATTAGAACTTGAAAATCTTGGAATTGCCAAATGATCTTCAAAGTATGCTCGAACCAGGTCTTCGTTAATGTGTTCAGTTGATGGAGTAAATGAATTAAATAAACTATCATAGTCAAACATCCAATCGGGACCTTTCCCTTGAGGAGGAGTTGTGTACTTTTGACAGTCCACATGGTACCATTCTTCAACACAACCGGATGTAAAGTTAAATACCCTTTACTTTGGAGATGCATATCCCAAGAAATACCCTTCGATAGCTTTTTCTTCAAATTTACCTGCATCCTTCTTCAACATTGTACACGGACACCCAAAAGGTTCCAGGTACTTTAAGTTAGGTTTTCGATTATTCAACAACTCATAGCTTGTCTTTTTGAGTCTTTTAACTGTTAGAACCCGATTAAAAGTATAACAAGCTGTATTCACAGCCTCATTCTAGAATTGGACAGGAAGCTTAGAATCAGCGAGCATTGTACGGGCAGCTTCAATCAAGGTTCGATTCTTTCATTCAGCAACACCATTTTGTTGAGGTACATAAGGTGCACTGTATTCTCGATGAATTCATTTTTGAACACAAAAGAATTCTAATACAGTGTTTTTGAATTCTGTACCATTATCACTTCGGATTCTCCTCACCTTTTGTTTGTACAGTGATTCGATCTTGGTGATAAGGTTTTGTACAAAAACCGGTGTTTGATCTTTTGAACTCATAAATAACACCCATGAGTATCTTGAATAATCATCAGTCACCACAAGACAATACCAATCCCCAGAAATATTCGCACGATTCACAGGACCAAATAAATCCATATGAAGTCGTTCAAGAGGAGTATTAATGGAATTCAATAATTTAGAAGGATGTGTCTTCTTCTTCTGCTTGCCCTTTTTGCATGCAACGCAGTGATCGGATAATTTAAAATTCTTCAACGAGACACCTTCCACTAAATCATTAGCCATCAAATAATTCATCTTTCTAACATGTATGTGACCCATTCTACGATGCCATAGAATCGAGTCATTCTCGGTTGCTTTCGAGACAAAACATGTTTCGATCGATGTGGATATCTTAGAGCTCATGTTTAAGACATAAATATCATTCGATTGTGGTGATCGCATGATAACCATGTCCTCAGGAATAACATAACCCGGTTTCAAGATAAGACATTCTTTGTCAGTAAATATTGTTGTGTACTTTTTATCACAAATCTGTGATACACTTAATAAGTTATGATCCACTTTATCACAATAATTTACTTTCTCAAACGTGATGTGACCATTTGAAACTTCACCCTCTTGTGTGATCATGCCACAAGAATTCCCAGCAAATGCCACATAACCCCCTTGAATATTTCTCACGTTGGTTAATAGGTCGAGATTCCCAGTGATACGACGAGAACATCCACTATCCATTATCCAGTTTTCACCAGACACAGTCCTGAATGTACCCTAGACACAAAATAAAGATGATTAGTTCAAAAAGGCATCCCAGGCCTCAGTCTTTGGAACCTTTTGGTTTTCTATTTGATCATTTACTTTAACAAAGTTAAAAGTTCAGCCACTTGTGAATAAGTTACCGGCTTCCTAGACTTTCGTCTTAAGTAAGCTGCTTGAACAATGTTTGAATTCGTGTTCCTACAAATTGGCTCATGCGGGACAAACTTTGGTGTAACCTGACCATGTGTCTCATTAACATGAATAACCTTTCGAGGATTCACATTAGAGAACATAATATGAGTATCATCAGCATACGACGCAGGTCGTTTCAGAATCTCCTTTACCAATGGAATTGGCTTAGAGTTGTCCTTGATAAAAGGATGAAGATTCTGATAGCTCTTCTGACTACAATTTCTCACTACATGACCATGTTGACCGCAAAGAAATCAGCTTCGCATGTCTACACGATGATGTTGAGAGGTAGTTGGAATGAATGACGCAGAAGTTTGATGATGACTCATATTTTTAGTCATGTTCTTAGCAAACTCATCAGATAATTCGGACTTCTTTTTCATGTAGAAATCCAAATTAGAACAGTTCGAGAAACTCTTCAACGTATCTGTCCCAGTTGACTTCATAAATTTAATTTTATTTGCTTGTTTTAAAACTTTTTTTTGCTTTAGTCAATGGATCAGATGGAACTGATATTTTTGCTTGAGCATATCGACGTTCAAGATCTTGAATCTGTGACGTTTCATCGATAAAGACACTCTCAATAAGTTCAGGTTTAATGATACTTATTGGAATATCTTTTTCTATGAACATTGTGTCCATCCCTTTTAATTTAAAAACCCGAACAGATGAAGGCTTAGAACTAGGAGGATTAACAAACCGCATTAAGTCCTCATAAAAAATCTTTGGTTTATCTGACTTCTTTGCCCTTACTGGTTTAGTTTTTACCAGTTCTTCCTTTTTCATGTGAGACTAGAATGAACCATACACAGCTTCCTCAAATTCTTGAGGTTCGCAAAGAATATGATTAGAACTTGGAATGTTCTTATTCTTGTGTATTATCTCAGGTTCAAACACGTCCTCGATAATCACTTTGTAATCATTCTCAACAAAGACCTTTTTACTTTGAACATGAGGCTTTTGAGAAGCAACTTGGGTTTTAACAGTTTCTGTTTTAACTGGTTTTTCTGTTTTAACTGGCTTAGGTTTTTCAGAAATCACATTTTCTTTCTCAATCAAATCCTCTTCTTTTCTAGCAAAAGGATTAATTTTGTAATCATTGTGAAATGGTGGTGGAATTTCAACAAAACCAATACCTTTCTTTGAATCCTTTTGTTTACCAGATACTTCAATAATTTCATTCAACAGAAAAGAAGAATTTCTAAACTTTCCCAGTTTGTTCTTCAACTCAAGAACCTCATTCTCAAGCTCGGTTATCTTTGAACGATAATTCAGAATTTCTTGAAACTTTTGGTCATTTATCGTCATTTTTATAGATAACTCAGCTTTAAGATCATGGTTACTTGTCGACAATGCTTCAATCTTTTCTCGAGATCTCATTTGAGATTCAAGAGATTGTCGATAAGTATCATTCAGAGAAGCAATTTCTCTTACAAGATTGTCATTTTGACTTTTCAAAGCTTCTAACTTAGGTTTGTTAGATTCACAATCAATACATGATACTTTAAAAGATGAAGTAGCAGAGATAGAATGACTAACCTCATTGATCTTGGCCATGCAAGCAAATACTGTTGGAGGCTTGTCACAAGAGTCGTCAGAATCAGATCCAGAATCATTATCAGAAGACGTCTCACTCCCACTTGTATCTTGACAATCTTTATGTAACCCAAACATAGCCAAATTTGCTTGAGCATCATTACATAATAACCGTTGTGACCAGTCATTACCATCTGCTAACATTGCTTGTGTTGTAGAAGTAGATGGTTTCTTTTCAGCATCACTACCTCGTGGTGTAGAAGAATTTTGATGTTGACCACGAGAACCAGTGTATTCTTTCTTTGGTTTGTCACATTCCTTTGCGAAATGCCCAAATTCTTGACAATTATAACATTTTACTTTCAACTTGTCAAAACCCAATTTCTTGTTTAAAGCCGGAAGATCTTTTCCAGTTCTCTGCATGAATCTTTTAACCTTACGGACGATCATAGCCATGTTCCACTTTAAATCCATGATTTCCAAATCATCTGGATATAGTCCTCATCAGTTAAATCACTTGTGGCAATCTTACTACTTACCAAGTTTTCATATGAAGACATGAAAGCTGTCAGAAAAGCAAAGTTTTTCTCAACTTCCTTCATATTAACACTAGGTGGTGAAGCAAATGGATTAGTAGTAGTTGAACTTCCAGAACCACCAGACAATCCAGAATTACCAACAGAATAAAAACAAACTTTTGGATCATTAAACATAGTTGATTCTTTTTCACTTGCAGCTTGAATAAGAAAAGCATTGATTGGAGAAATCAATGAACTAAGAGGCATACTTCCACCATAGAAAGCTGGATCTTGATTTTCCTTGGAAGATTTTTGACACTTAAGATCATATTCTCTAGCTTCGATCTTTTGTAAAAATTCAAGTGCAGTCAAGTCTTCGTTCAAGAAATAGTCATTCTCTTTCAAGACCATGAGAAATGTTGAGTAAGAACTTGGAAGCACACTCTTAATAGTGTCAATTTATCAGTTTCAGAAATTTCCAATTTCATCTTGTCCATTTCAGCTATTAAGTGAATAAACCGTGTAATCATCTCTTCAACTATTTCTCCCTTCAATAGATTAAAGTTTCGAAACTGAAACTTGAGCATCACTTTCTTCCTCTCAGCTGTGTTCCCCATACTTCTCATACGAAGATGTTGGAATAGATAAGCACATCTCTTTATGTTACCAACTTTATGAAAGATATTTTCTGGCAATGCCATAGTAAGAGTGGAATAAGCTTTTGTTTCGATTTCTAAAGCTTTCTTCTCTTCTTGTGAATATTGAGAAACAGCTTTAGGAACAAAACAAATAGTATCATCACCAATCAACGGTTCCTTATAAACTTCATCGAGACAATATGAGCAATCAGGATGAACAGACCCCATATGAGCACGAAACCGAGGTTCCCACTTGGCAAAGTCACTAAACTTCATTAATCTTGGACATTTAGAATGTGAACCTATCTCAGAATCAAGTTGCAACATTTGTTGCATCAACATGTTTTGAGAAGCCAAGGCATACATACCAGCCATCTTTGACAAGTATTAAAACTTCAAGGGTATAATGAATAAAATTAATGAACTGTAAACATTTATAGCGAACTGTGAACAGTAATTAACGAATCAAACCTTAATGAAATAAGGATTAATGTTAACGAACATGAATTGATTTTAGCGAATTAAATGGTTAACGAATTAGATCAGACCACGAACAAGATGGTCAACAAATCAGTCAACGAACCAGTCAACACTAACGAATTGACTAAGTCAATCACGAACTGCAAGCTTAGCGAACTAAAGGTTTCTGGTAACGAATCTGATAGCAAACAAACTATAACGAATCAGCTACAGTTGATTTAACGAATCAAGTTGTTACAACCATTTGTAACAAACTTTGATACTTATGCCACGGGGCAAAGGTTGTTATGACACAAATCCCAAGGTGGACACGTGTCTCTCGAATCAGTTATTCCAATCAGCGAATTAGATAACACGAATCCGCTAATATAGCGAACTAGCTAGCGAATCACGTGAAATAAGTAACGAATTGACAGATTTAATGAACGAATCAAAGTGAAATTGATAACGAATCAACATAGCGAATCATCTTCATCTTTGAATCTTCAAATCTTCAACTGAAATTTCCAGAAAATTGGAAATGATGAACATGAAACCCAGAACACCAGAAAACTCAGATCCGTAATACACACTCAATTCTTAACCAAAAACCACAAATTACCTATCAAAATACTCGTAGCACAATCACGAATCCAAAATCACTAACCTCGTAACCAATTAACCTCGATAACTAACTCAAATAACCCAAAACCTCAACTCTGTTTCGGCCATAATCCAAAACCATACCGAATCCACTTAAAACCAAATCAAACCTCAATTCCACTTCACAAAACCTTACCAATACCGTTAACCCCTCAAAACCAATCCAAACTAACCATAATTCAATCAATTAACCTCAAATTGATCCAAATTCACTAAAAAAAGAACATAAACAAAATAATATTCCAATTAAACACCAAATCAAGTGTAATTGAGCCTTAAAGCTCTGATACCACTTGTTGGATCCCGTACGTGTATCAATCTCAGTAACAATAACAATAACAGATCTCAGATCTGAACGTAATCGATTAATACTTTAACAATAGATCTAACTCATAATTACGTATGATTAGGTGTTGTGTATGTTTATATATTATCAGTATATGTAATAATATTAAGGTTGAAGATCGAGAGAGGATTTGGACAGAGTATCGTTAATTAAACTCTCAAAACTTGAATTATGTGTGAACAGGGTTCACAATATATAAAAGATAGGTCTGGTTCGCTAACATCCCCTAGCGAACCAGATCCTACTTCGTTACATACATTAAATGGGTCAAACACCCCCTGATTCGTTAACATCCCCTAACGAATCAGGTGAAACTTAACTTAAGGACTAGTTCGCTAAACATCCTTAGCGAACTAGTCTCATACTTTACCAAACTACATGAAATAATAATAATTTATTACATTAAACAAACGACAATTACGATAACGATAAATACAAAGACTCAAGACGCAAAACCGTACACTAACACGTACTGATGTTCATTCTTTTCCCCATAGCTTCATGGAACTTCTTCCAAAACCTATAAGTACAATTAATACCTGCAATTATAAATCAACACCAAGAGAGAAATATCTATTTATTAGCATTAATACTCGGGATACTAAACTTATTCGAGAATCCTGAACATATTCGGGATCCTGAGCATAGATCCGACTATAAAATTTGGGCCCTAACAATAATAATAATAATAATAATAATAATAATAATAATAATAATAATAATAATAATAATAGTACTAATAAAAACAATAATAGTAATAATAAAATAATAATAATACACATACTAAAATAAGGTGAATAGAAGCCTTAAGGTGCTTATTTCTCCCTAAAAATCTTTAACTTAAATCCTACTTCTCCAAGAATTCCTATCTCCAACCTTGTCCTCTGAGAGGTTTAGGTCTATCAAATCACGCCTAATTCTCTCATCCAAAGTCAATTTCGGTCGTCCTCTACCCCTCCTCCCCTCTGTAACAATACTTTATTTAAGCAATTTTTACTGAAGTATCTGCACGCAATTCAGTTGTCGAGAGGTATTCGTGACCGGGGTTTTTGCGAATAAACGGGTTTGGTTATGAAAAGTTGTTTGGGACTGAGTTGTTTGTGTTTGTTCCAACGAAGTGGAGCAAGGTGGTTCGACGACGTCAATGGCAGGTGACAAAGAAGAGTCGATAATCCAACCCAAAGCGAGTAGGGGGATATCGCTACAGGTTCCAAAGCTGAATGAAACTAATTACATCACATGGGCGATTGTGGTGGAAGCGATCTTAGATGATCAAGAGTTATTGGAAGTTGTTCAACCGAATGAGGGTGCGGTTATTGATGCGAAGAAGAATAAAACAGCAAGAGCGTTTTTATTTCAAGTAATAGAAGGTAATATTATTCTTCAGATTACTCAATACAAGAACGCCAGAGAAATATGGACGGCTTTAAAAGCACGACATGTTGGGGCCGAGCGAGTTCAAAAGGCTCGACTGCTAACGTTGAAAAGTGAATTTGAGAAACTCAATACGGCGGAAGACGAGACCGTTGATCAGTTTGCAGGAAAAATAACATGTATGGTTTCAAAGGCAACGAGTCTAGGTCACGTGTTCGAGCAAGATGTCTTGGTGAAGAAGTTACTGGATGCGGTTCCAGATAAGTATTTCCAACTCGCAACCTCAATCGAGCAAAGTGTTGGTCTCGATAGTATGATGTTTGAAGATGTTATTGGAAGACTTAAGGCGTTTGAGGAACGTCTACGGGGCAGAGAACGCGCTTCAAATTCACAAGGTTAGTTACTTTTCAATCGGTCGGAAGGTAGTTACAAATGGAAGTCGTATGATTAGTCCGGTAGCCGAGGTAAGGGTTGGCCGAGTTCACTAGGACGTGGAAAAGGCCGGGAAACTGGAGGTCAAGACCAAGAGGAAGAGGATCAAGATGTTTGTGAAAACCGAGATGGTCAACATCATGGGTCAAGGTATACAGGTCAAAGAAGAACGAAGGATCATCAATGGAGAAGGAAGGATATGTCACAGGTTCAGTGTTACCGTTGTGATGAGTTCAGTCACTTTGCGTCTACGTGTCCGGAACTTATGAAGAAAAAGGAATAATCTAATTTGAACAAAATTGATGGTTTTGATCCAAGTTTATTGATGATTAAAGGTGATCAGAAAACGGTTTTTCTGAATGAAGACGGTGTGAATGTTGAAAAATATCATGAAAATCCTCAGGAGAATCAAGAGAATGATGACAAGCGTGAAGTTGAAGACCCGCCAATTTCGAGCAGGAAATTAGGGGGCGAGTCGGGTGAGACGGATACACAAATTCGCGGGGGTGATTGTTGGCTCAATTGTTGTTTGGCCTGAGTGTAAGGCCCAACCCAAAAGTTAGGGTTTTATTATATTTGGTAATGTCTTGGCTAGCAAGTTACGTTAGTCTATATAAACCGAATAATGGTTAGACATTAGAGACATGTGAAGTTGGTGTAACCGAGTTAAGGTTCATCAAGAGTCAAACCGAGTTAGGGTTTGAGAGAGTTGTAATCAGTTTTTAGAGTTAGATTTTGTGATTAATATAAATGAGAGTTATTCGTTTACTACGTGTTTGATTATCGATCCGGGACTTGAAGTTATACATTTTTTATTCAGTTTTTAGTTTTAAGATTATCGACATCGCTTGATAGAAATTTAGATTTTAAGTTCCGCTTACATATAGAAATGATTTCTATATTAGAAATCGAAGTAAGCTATTACTGTAAAACATTATTATTATTATTAGAGTAAAGTGTCATTTTTTTCCTTGTGGTTTGGGAAATAATGCGAATTTAGTCTAAAAAGTTTAGTTTTTACATATAGACCTTCCACGTTTCTTAGTATTTGCCAATTACATCCAAATTACTAACATCGTTAAATTTAATCGTTAAGTCAGGGGTAGACATATCTTTTCACACTTTCTTTATTATAATACTTATTTTAGTGAACTGCGGTTTTCGTCCCTCTAGTCTGTACAAATCTGCAGTTTTAGTTCAGTAGTTTTAAATTTGCAATTTTCTTACCTATGGTTTCATTTCACTTGCAATTACACCTGAATTCCCAACCATCATTAAGTCTGGTCGTTAAACCCATCAGTGTGCCCTTCATGTGAGGGACAATTTTGTTCTGTAAGTCTCGAATCTGGATCTCTACAATTATGATATAAATAGAACGAGTATTGGTGCGGAATACCAACACTCGGTGATTCAAGAACACGAATAAGCACAAGGAACAAACACAATATTGCTTCAAAACACACGTATTTTAAGAATACGTCAGGTGCTTAAGCACTTATAATACCCGATCACTAGACTGTGAATGAACAACCTTAACCCTATACATAATATCAACTATATATAGGGAAGCCAACATACTGGCCCAAACAAACAAAAGCCTACCGAGAACACTAAGGTGTTCTCGGTTTACATAACAACCCGTACCCATGCCCAATGCAAGTAAACTAAGTACAAACCACATAAACTAGGCCTAATAATCTCCCCCTTGGTTTGTAGCTTTTTCTTTTAATCATGCTCCATGTAGTCAATATCAGCATCTTTCAAAGCACCCGACCAAAACCTGCATCTGATAATAGAAGCTACCTTACTGGTGATGTAACACCCCGTAACCTCAGCGGAAACGTAAACGGGATGCAACAGACACCTCTGATATCAACCACATTGTTTATAAAGAAAACTGAATGCATTAATATACTTCAAATTACATTATCTTGTATTCCATTACCGTCTAGGTGATACATACATCATACAATACGATACATAATTCTATTTATTATAATGTATCCTAACATCCCGCACGCAAATCTTACACACATCAAGCACTTAGCACATAAACAATCACTTCATCTTAGTTGTACCTGAAAAGCATGTGAGAAAACGGGTCAACTACGAATAGTTGGTGAGTTTCACAATTCGAGTAAACCATGATAAATCATTATCAAAATATAATATTATCTGGGGACACTGTTAACCCAGTACTGTACTCATTCTGGGGGCAACGTTAACCCAGAAACACTTCAAAAGACATCTGGGGACACAGTTAACCCAGTAACACTTCCAAAGACATCTGGGGACACAGTTAACCCAGTAACACTTCCAAAGACATCTGGGGACACAGTTAACCCAGTAACACTTCCAAAGACATCTGGGGACACTGTTAACCCAGTACTGTACCCATTCCGTACGATTCCCGTACAATCAAATATTTATAAATACACGCAAATCCATGCGTTCGGTATGTACTTAAACATCTCAGTAAAAACATGCTTCCGCCCCGAGAAAATATTCGAAAACAGTTCAGAAAAAGGGGCTCGTGAAACTCACCTTAGCACATGCAAGCAGATAACAACAATCATTATCAGTTAACACGTCCAATCTGTAATATGAACCCTACGATCGTTACTATACACTCATTATTAATATAACTTTAACCAATTTAACCGGTACATCTGGGGACACTGTTAACCCAGCACTGTACCCGTTCTGGGGGCAAGGTTAACCCAGAAACACTTCTCCGGACTCAGATTGTGATATCGTTTAGAGTTCCATGGTCACAACTACTATTAGTCGTTTTTCCTCGTTTTGCGTGCCTAGCACGGTTATCCGTTTTTACGTTTCAAAAATGAGTTTGGTCACACACGACCCGAAAGTAGTGGTTGACTGATAATTTAATTAAAGATGTAAAATTTGAGCTCGGTTTAGACGCCCCGATTGGCCGCGGGACCCGTTTCCGTCTTTGGCGTACCGGAAACTGTTAAATCGGTTAAAAATACCCAGATCATCCGAATTATTTTCGGATGATTCATTTTTACTTGTTTAAATCAATTATATGAAAATAGTTCATTTTTAGGGTTTTTATACACCAGTCAGTTCGTTTAGACGAACTTTACCAGTTTATGCGTTTTAGATTTTAAATGTTTGTTTTTATCTTCTTTTTAGCACAAATGATTATCCGTTTAGTCTCGGATCTTGAAATTTTGCACAAATCAATTTTTGACAGTGGGGAATTTTATAAAAATATTTCCAGAATTAATTTTTATATTTAAAATTTATTTATCTATTTTTAAACACCATTTAAACACTAAATATGTCGTAAATACCAAACGATCTTAGAAAAATCCCAAATTTCTGCTAGTTGTCCCCTGCCATCCACATAGTCCCCTGTAATTTTTCCAGAACCAAAATCTTTCTTTACATGCCATTTTCACTAAAACCGAGCTAGAAAAGCCTATAACTCGTTTAACCGAAAATCCTACTTAGACTTCTCCCACTGACCTCAAATTTTGTGTGTGACTTATACATGATATAAAAAGCTTATCTGCAATTTTCCAGAATTTTTCATGATACTTAACTATTTTTCACCATTTTTGGCCAAAACCGAGCATTAAATTCACCAAATATTCATCCTTTATCCAAAAATTACCAAAAATTCACTGAACTCATATTTTCATGTGTTTAACACCTCTGTAAAATTTCATGACCTAACTCTAAAGCATCAACAATCTGTCCAAATCTCCAAAACCGAACATAAACCGAATATACCTTTCGTTTTCCGCCACTACAAGCTACAAACTCGTCTTTCCGCCTTATCTACCACTAAATACAGAACCTACAAACAACATACCACAATTTCAAGCAAGTTACACTCACGATCAAGCCATTTCTTTCATGGTTTCGGTTATGATTCCAAAAACAAAGATTTAACCGTAAAAATTCGTTTTTGATTCGTTTAACTCCTTTCTTGGACCAAGATCCCTTGTATAACCCGTATACATCACTTGATCATGCAAGAATCGGTTTTCATCATCGAAACCTCAATTTCTTGCAAACTAACTCAAGAAACGAAGATGGAAACGTGATTAACTCGATTCTTTACCTTGTTTTCTTGCTACAAAATCTCGGTTTTGGTTCATACTTTGGAGAGGATTGATGGATGATGCATTGTTGTGATGAAAAAAAAGAATTGAATGGGGTTTAACCCCCCCAGGGTCCGGTCGCAACTAAGGAGGGGTGGGGTGGGACCCACCTCTTCAATTCTAGCCACTCATTTGGATATTCGCAATCCGGATAATGTTTTGGATAATCTGGTTCAGTTTGTTTTTAGGTTAAATGTTTAATTCGGCTTAAAACGAGGCTAAAACGGTCGTTTTTTCGGCTTAAAAATGAAATTTATATAAAACCCGATTTAAAAACTTTATAAACTTAAACCATGACATTTATTAACTTGAAACATCATGTTATTAATAATTGTGCATCTTTTTCGGCTTGATCGATCATCTCTTGCTCGGTTTGGTATTGAAGGTTTCGTTTAATGTACCGACGTATCATTAAATCGAAATTCTTTTTCTGTGCCGTACTTTACTTATCCCGATTCATTAATGCTTCGTAACATCACTAAATATTATAGATATCGTCTATAATTGAACCCTCGATTCGTTCGGGTTTCAATAATTATCGATCGATTAATCGCATATTCAATGCGGTGAATTATATATTCACGTACAATCAATACAATGAACCATGTATTCTCGTATAATTACCATGGTAACTCATGTACCCGACATTAAATATGACGTAACTATCGTCTACCGGTTAGGGTATCCCTGGTTTCGTCGGAATCGTTACATTCTCCCCCCCGTTAAGAAATTTCGTCCTCGAAATTTTACACGCACACTATCCCCTTTCGAGAGAAAGGTGGGGGGTTTTTCCTTCAGAATTCACCCTCGCGTTACTAGGTATAATCTGGTCCTCGCTGTGAACTCCACTTAATCTTAATCAATAAAGCTTGGTATGTCCAAACTGTTTAGTTTTCCCGTCTACTATCTCTACGGAATCATTTATCATATCAAGCATGTCTTCTATGAGTACTTCCATTACTAGTACTTTCGTTGCCTCATCGCTTAGGTACTTTTCAATCCGTATACATGGCAAAACATCATGTATAATACTTAGCCCCTGGAGTACTTTAATCGATAAACTAAATGACCAATCATGGAGATAGTCTCATGAGGTCCAATATATTAAGGAGCTATTTTCGGTTTTTGCCAAACTTTATATCACCTCTCGATGGTGATGCCTTAAAAATGACTTGTCACCTCTTTCCAGTGACAATGGTTTCCTATGAATGTTGGCATAAATCCTTTGCCAATCTCGCGCTGCTTTCAACTCATCTTAAATATTATAAATCCGATTGGTTGTTTCTCGAATCAATTCAAATCTTATGGCTTGATCCACGCCCATTTTCAATTTAACAATTTCGTGATAATTACTTCACCCATAGAAAGCTTCGAGCTCTCGATGCATCCTTCCCCTCCTTCCAATAATGGAAGTAGGATGACTATTTCGATCTGAGATCATTGAAAATGGTACTCCACGACGAGATACCATTTCACCAACAGGAATTTGGGCGAGAATTCATTGGGGTAATCGTCATGGATTGGAATGAAATGCGAGGATTGGTTAATCGATCCGCGATTACCCAATTTACATCATGCCTTTGATATATCATGGGCATTTGCGTCCCGAAATCCATTGTAATTTATTCCCACTATCATTGGCGAATTTTCTGTCGTTGTGGCGTTCCCTAGGGTTTTCGGTGTGCAGCCTTATCTCTTGCATAACTTAAATATTCACCAACATACGTAACCATATCTTTCTCTAAACTCGGCCATTAATAAAATCCTTTCAGATATTCGTATCATCAATAGTCTAATCCAATCCTGGATGTCGGGATCCAAACCCAATTTTTTTTTTGAAGTAGAGAATTTCGTCCACACGTTGTTCGAAATTCTTCTCATTGCCGTAAAGTCCCTCCTTTTCCATTTGTTCCTCTTTCAACGCCTCACGTTGAGCGACTCGAATCAGGTCTGAAAGGTTCGACTGGACTATCATCCCCAACGCTCACACTCGCAATGGCTTAACCCGATCTTTCCTACTCAAGGCATTGGTTACGACGTTAGCCTTGCCGGGGTGATAACGGATGTCACAGTCATAATCGCTTAACAACTCGACCCATCTTCGTTGCCTCATATTCAGTTCTTTCTGATCGAATACGTGATGCAAACTTTTATGATCGGTGAAGATGGTGCACTTCGTACCGCATAGATAATGTTTCCAGATTTTAAGTGCGAAGATAACCGCTCCCAGTTTTAAGTCGTGAGTAGTGTAATTTTTTTCTCGTGTACTTTTAACTGTCGGGAAGTATAGGCTATAACCTTATTATACTGCGTCAACACGCATCCTAACCCTCTACGCGATGCGTCACAATACGCGACAAAACCATTCGTCTCCATCGGGGAGACTTAAAATCGGCGCTTGGCACAATTTTAATGGTTTCTATCTTATTTTGATCTATGTGAAATCCTTGTTGCTTTACAACATGACCAAGGGATTATGCTTTCTGTATTCAAAGTCACATTTCGAAAACTTCGCGGATAACTCCTCTTGCTTTAACACTTCCACCATTTTCCTTAAACGTCGTTCGTGCTCTTCCTTACGTTGCAAATATATCAAAATATTATCAATGAATGCTATGACAAATTTGTCAAAATAAAGTTTACAGACTCGGTTCATGAGTTCCATGA
>NW_027498402.1:0-112361 GCF_021521415.1 Bidens hawaiensis | reverse complement strand
CTCATCATCTTGACTGTCTTATTCAACTTGTTCTCAATCATTGTTACACAACCTTTAATCAACTCTGCAGTCTCATCCTTGGTACTTAGGAAATAAACCCAAGTGTATCTTGAATAGTCATCAATGATCACCAGACAATATCTTTTCTTCCCAATACTTGGTACACTCACTGGACCAAAGAGATCCATGTGAAGTAATTCAAGTACTTGATCAATTAAGTTGATGAGCTTTGGCTTATGAGTAGATTTGTGTTGTTTTCCCTTTTGACATGAATCACAATGATCTTCCATCTTGAATTCTCTTGTAGGTAAACCTATGACATGCTCACCTTTGACAAGTCTATTCATGTTCTTCAAGTTCACATGACACAGTTTCCTATGCCACAATTTTGACTCATTTTCAGTGGCTTTGGAAACAAAACATGCACCTCCTCTTGAAACAGCTTCTTTCATATTCAATTCATACAAGTTACCATTTCTTGGTGCCATCATCATAATCATTTCAGGTGGAATTACAAACTCAGGTTTTAAAATGAAACAGTGTGAATCATCAAAACTGACTTTGTAACCCTTATCACACATTTGTGATATACTCAGCAGATTGTACTGAAGACCTTCAACATGAAATACATTATCAAATAAGACTTTCCCATTTGTTAAGATTCCTTTTCCAACAATCTTTCCACCATTCTCATCACTCCCAAAAGCTACTGGACCTTCATACTTCTCTTCATAATTGACAAGAGATCTCTTATCACAAAGTCATGTGCCTAGAACAACCACTTATTCCATATACCATATGTCATTTAGAGGAGTGGATTGTTCCTACACATACAAAGAAAATTTGATTAGTTAAGTGATGAAGTGCAAGCCTTATCAACTTGCAGCTCATCAGATTCAGTTTCAGACACAGCTTGGGAAGTGAGTGTTGTTGGTTTAGGATCTTCATGAGTCAATTCTAAGTTGTCTGAATGATCAGTTTCATAACCACACTCTCTTGGAGTCTTAACAAGTGAGTTGGACACTGGTATTCAGCTGAGTCAGTGGCATACTCCTTTACCACATTGTCCTTCTTCTCAGAGTAGTCTCTCACATCAGCAAATTGCTCAACCTTACTCTCAGTCTTAGGTTTCCAAAGGAAACCATGTGGTTCATATCCATGTCTTAATAGAAACTTCTCATTACCAGTGAGTTCTGTTGGTTTATTTCTAGAATGTGCATCTTTTCTTCTTGTCTTCTCACTGCTTGATGATCCTTGTGAGCTATTAGATTTGACTGATTGAGTATCTTGCTTGATTCTCACAGACTGATAGTTCTTTTTGGTCAATTCCTCATGCTTCTTAGGAGATTTACTTCTTCTTGCTAGTTCAGCCACTTTCTTCTCAATCCTTGTCTCCTTTTCGGATTTCTTCTCTTCTTTGTTCATGGTTTCATTTCCACACACCTTTCCTTTTCCCAGATATTCATCATACCTCTTTTTGTACAAGACAAAGTCTTGCCCATACTTTGTTCCATCTGGTACATGAAATGGTTTGAATTTGAATCTTTCATTACATGAATCTGTGTGGTGACCATATTCATCACACCTTTTGCACCAAAACTTGCCTTTGAATATTTCATGTTCTTTTGGTTTCTTGTATCTTTCACTTGGCTTAGGTGTCTTGACTCCTAGAGTCTTCTGATTCTTTAAACCATCAAAATCAATTGAAAAAGGAACAAATTCCTCAATCTTGATGTCTTGTCTTTCAAGTTTGCTTTTGACAAAGACAATCTTCTCCATAATCATAGGTTCTTCATCACTGCTTTCTCTAACCCTTGACTGTCTTTTCTCATACTCTTCCATAGTTTCCACTTCTCCAACATCCAACACCTCATGACTAGAAAAGATTGGATAAACTGGGATAAAATTTTCTGTATCAACTTTTTCAGTCACCATCTTCTTTTTGTTGTTCTGCTTTATCTTACCCAATACAGCCTTGCTTGGTGGTCTGACTGCATTGTTGTTTATCCTCCTCCTTTCACAAATATCAAAAGAAACATGTTCTCTTTTCATTTTATCATTTTGTTTCTTCAATCTTGGTGGGACAGGTGGATACTTTGGAAGTTTATCAACAGATTCAGGTTTCTTATATTTTTTTCCTCTTTCAGCAGCTTTGATTTCCTTTTCAGTAATTTGATCACTCAAATCACTCAGATCATCTTGATCCAACTCAACTGAATCAAATTCATCCTCAGAGACTTGAACTCCAATTGACTTATTCTCTTTTACTTCTTTCTTAATCACAAACTCTCCTTTTTCATTCACTTCTACCTTTTTGTACAAATCAACAAATTCTTCCTTATCTTGAAAGACATCTCTGAATTGTTGCAAGTATGCATCTCTTTTCTCTTTGTCAACTTTTGGCATGAAGTTGTTGTTGAATGGAGGTGGTACTGTTTTGTATTTGTCTTGTTCCTTCACCTGGTTCATTATACCACATATGTTGCCTGTTGAGATCAAATTCTTCAGAAATTCAGTTTCAACCTTCAGTCTTGTGTTTTGCACCTTTTCTTCAACCAACATCTTCTTTAATCCATCAATCTCAGTGGTATATCTAGTTTGAGTTCTGTAAATGATCATGCAATCATCTTCAAGGCTTTTAATCTTTTCATCACTGATCAACTCACTTGCTTCATACTCATTGATGATGCTTTGTTTTCTGAAACACTCACTTTCCAGCTTGCCTAACTTTGTTTTCAATTCAATGATAAGTTCATTTAAATCAACTGTAGGAGCAGAGTGTACCTGAGATGATGATCCTTTTTCTTTCTCAAATATGGCCATGAATGCCACATTTGCTTTCCTGATATCATCTGCAATGTCCTCTTCATGATTGCTCCAATCAAAATTTCCTTCATGCTGTGTAGTCACTGCCACATTTCCTTGATTTCTGATTTGATTTTGATTTGCTGGAACAGTGTTGTTTGGAACATTTTGAGCTGCTTGAAGGTTTGATTGTTATTCATTTGAAAACCTTGAGTCTGTTGCATACTTTGTTGTTGATTATTCATTTGAGGCTGAAAGTTGTTGAAGTTGGGGTTGTAATTGTTGTTGGGATTGAAGTTGTTGTTGTTAAAGTTGTTCATTTGGCTGTTGTTGTTGTTGAATCTTGGCTGATTTTGTGGTAATGTTGCTGACCTCTTGGTTGATTTTGTTGATATTGATGCTGACCTCCTGGTTGTTGATTCTGGAATTGATTCATTTGAAAGTTTCTTGGTTGATTGCATTCTCTTGCAAAATGACCAGGTTGCTGACAATTGTAACATATTGCTTTTGACTTGTCAAATCCAATCCTGTCATTAGGACCAGAAACCAGAGACCTACCAGTTCTGTTATATAGCATTTTACTTCTCAAACCCAACATGGCAGCTTGCCACTTCAAATCCATGTCTTCCAAGTCATCTGCATCAATTTGTTCTAAATCATCTTGTACCACACTTGTGTGAATTATATTCTTTGCAACAAATGCATTATATGACTCAGTAAACATAGACAACAAATCTTGTGTTTCATTGCTTTGACCATGTCCTGTGCCAGTATTAGGAACATTTCCACTTGGCTTGGAGGCAGAATCAGTATCATCAATCAGTTGCACATTGAACCTCTGCTGATTTCCTTGATTACTTGTGCTACCTCCAATGAAAGATTTTGGAGTAACAACATTATGTTCAGCTGGTTCTTCAATAATGGGAATTTGCTGTTGATTCTTGGTAGACAGATTTCCCATTGGTGCAATCAATGCATTTGAAACATTGAAGCAGGGTCTATCTTCCTTAATCATCTCATTCTCTATCATTTTAAGTTCTGCAGCTTGAAGAAAGCATACCACATCATCCAATTTCAATTCATTGAAATTTTGCTTCTGAAGGATGAACTTGCAAGCAGTATACCATTCTTTTGGCATTGAGTTGAGTAACTTGTATTCAAATCAAAGCCAGTCATTACATAATCAGTTGTCCTCAACTCATTCACAATACTTAGAAAATGTTCTAGTATTGATTTCAACCTTTCTCCATCCCTATACTTGAACCTTTCCAACTGTTTCTTCAATCTTTGCTTCTTTATGTTCTTTAGTTCAGTATTCCCTTCATACATTTCAAGGATGGCATCATACATTTGCTTGGCAGTTGTGTGATGAGCCACCTTGGTCAGAATCTCCCAAGACAAACCTAGCTTAATCATAGCTAAGGCTTTGTCATCCACCTTTCTCATTTTTTCTCTTACAGCAGCAGTTGCAGTAGCATTTGCACCTTCTTCAACAGCAGTTTGTGGACCATTCTTGATGGAGTTCCACATATCAATATCATTGTAGCATACGGCTGCTTCAAAGAGTACTTTCCATTTGATAATGTTTTTCTGTCCATACAACCTTGGTATCTTGTTAGTAGACACCTCTTGTTCCTCATATCCAGACATTTTGAGAAATTAAAAATCAGTTTCTTTAAAAAAAGTTTCAAAATAATCATATCTGAAAACAGAATGCTCAGATCTGATGTGTCTGAAGTGATTAGAACAAGATTTAGATATAAAGATTAGAACTTTAATTGAAATAAGGAAGAAAAAACACCGGTAGATTGTAGATCTGGAAGAAAAATAAAAAAACAGGGTTGCTGACGTCACAAATCAATGGAACAGAGGTCTGCTAGCGTCATTCTTCTTCAAATCTTCAATCAGCAACAATCTTTCCAAAATAGTAGTAACAAGCTCTGATACCACTTGTCGGTCCCTTCGATTTCACCTGGATCATAATTAATCATGTCATAACTCACACAGATTGATGTGTCGACAAGAGAGTTAATGACGGGTTGCTATATTTAGAAAGATATCCGTTTGTTAAAGGCGGAATCAATAACAAACATACGGTTGCAATGAATAATCAAAGGTAGAAAGCACACTTAAGATTCACTCAAAAGATTTCCATTTATATAATATTAATCATACCAAAGGATAATCGATTTAGGGTTTTCTAGGAATCCTAAGACAGCCGTCACACAATATTCTCTCAATTAATGTGTCTGTCTTATCGGTATTGTGCTCTCTTTGGCGGCGTGCCCTAAATATTCTATTTATAGGCCTGCCAACCTAGGACAGCTGTCATTCCTTCTAGAAACCCTAAATACAGTCATACATATTCAAATTACATATTCAAAATAAACTAAGTGTAAAACAAGTCTTCCGGGTAGGCTTTGATCCAATCTTGTCTTTCCGAGTATGCTCGGCCATCCTTCATAACTTGGTAACATAGAAGTGTGCTCGGGATCAGTTTCCGGGTAGACTTTACTTAAAGAGTATTTCACTAAGTAAAATACTGACCGAGTAGACTTCAGTCTTCTTGAATTTGCCAGACTTTGCCCGACAACTCCTTACGAGCAACCTTGTTCTTCAATGATCCATTTAAGCTCTTTGCTATAAAATAACTTATTTAGCAAAGTGTACTCGGGAGTACTGTTCCTTGCTTGAGCTGAACCTTGCCCGATATTACTTAGAGATATTCCTTTAGATCATCAAGCATACTCGGACCATACTTATTAATGAATACCTTGCCCGGTCTTCCAATTTCTTGGCTTCTTGGACCTGGATAACAAAACCTTACTCGGAAGAGTAATATACTTGGCTCTGAAGAACAGACTTGCTTGATAAAGTGAACCTTGCCCGGATTTACATAAACTAGTGAACCCTACTCGGAAACACACTAATTTGCAAACCCTGCTCGGATAACCACTTAAGAAGACTATTTGAAGTAAACCTTGCCCGGTAGGCAAAATATCGTACTCAGCCAAATAAAAGCTTGCTCGGATGTCTAAGGTGTGCCCGGATCCATTACTTAGCAAATTCAGAGGAGGTTGAGAAGATTCCAATCTTCCATGTACTTCATTTAGGTCAAATCTTTGACTCAACAATCTCCCCTTAGGTCAATTTCTTGACCCAACATTCCATGAATCATACATTTGGATCACTATAGGTAGATGATCTCCTCTTGTGAAGTTTGAGTAAAAAATGCATTAATTGGAGCTGCAGAACTACTCAAAGGTAAAAAACCTCCATATAAAGTCAGGTCTTGAGTTACTTTTGATGACTTTTGACATTTCAAGTCATACTCTTGATCTTCAATCTTTTGCATAAATTCTATTTCAATAAGATCTTCATTCTTAAAGAAACTATTTTCTTTAAGTACCATGAGAAACGTCGAGTAAGAACTTGGAAGAGCATTTTTCACAGTATCATTCTTATCAACTTCACTAGGTTTCATCTTTAACTTATTCATCTCAGCTATAGCATGATTAAATCTTGTAAGCATTTCCTACACAGTCTCTCCTTTCAACAAGTTAAAATTTCGAAACTAATACTTTAGCATCACCTTTTTACTTTCCTCAGTATTACCCATACTTTAGCACAAATTTAATACTTCCACTTGATGGAAAATATTGTCGGGTAATTTCATTGTTAATGTGGAATATGCCTTTGTTTCAATCTCGAAAGCTTTATTTTCTTCTTAAGAATATTGAGAAAAAGCCTTTGGTGTAAATTCAGTGGTTTCACTACCAACCATAGGTACTGTATAAACATCGTCAAGACGTCTTGAACAATCAGGATGTACAGACCCTAGATGTGCTCTGAAACGTGGTTCCCATTTAGCAAATTAAATAAACTCATTAACCGAGGACATTTTGAATGAGATCCAATATCAGCATCGAGATGTAACATTTGTTGCATCAACGCGTTCTGAGGCCAGTACATAAAAACCAAAAGGTTTTATTTTAAAATGTCCAAACTGACTTAATGTTTAAAATGAAAATATCAGTAACGAATGGTGAACAATGGCGCGAATGAGTGTATGAATCACGTAATGAATGAAGTGACAAATGTGACAAATATGCTCAAACACTTGAATACCATTTTCCCCAAATTTTGAACATATAAACCCTAAATGTTCATATCTGAAATTAAACACAAATTACATGAAATTGAACCTTGAAATCTAACCAAAAAATCACCAAATCATCAGTCTATCATCAATCATTCATCAATTTCATCAACACTCCGATCTAGAACATAAGAAATAAATGAATTTCACCTTAAACGAACCAAAAATGTAATTCTGAACAAAATTTGACATATAAACGTGAAATCAAAGTTGAATCTCCGAACAAATCATCAACCCGAGCATCAATTCACACAAATCAACTTTGAATTATCAAATTTCATCCAAATATTTGCAAAATCCCACAAAAACTTCAAAGAACTTCAAAGGTTAGTGTCCATGGCGGATTCAAGTGAATTAAATCAAGTTTAGCGGTTAGTTAAAATGATTCGGTAACCCGATCTAATACCAATTGACAAGACCCGAGCCCCGGTGCGGAAGCATGTCGAATGGTGATAAATGAGCTCGGATAAAGCTAGGATCGAATCATAATACGTATTGGAGAGTTTGATTCAATTAACAATCAATTTAGGGTGAACAATTGTAATCAAAACACAATAGATAGATGTAGTAGTATGATTCCATTAACCGAATAATTTACATGAAGAACACTCATACATACATACATACATACATACATACATACATACATACATACATAATGATAATCGCCCTCCACCCGGGGAGAGCTCATCCCCGGGTGGAAATTTTCAATAAAAACATATGAACTAATACAAATGACCAAATTATCTATTTATACTTGTGGTCCATGCCTTGGTCTTCAATCCATCCACCCTTGGTTGAGACCAAAGAAATATTCATAAAACATTATAGAAATATTAATAAAACATTATATATTTTACCCAAATAATAATTCGATGTGTCGGTCTAAAATATAAAACCCAACACATTCTGGTCCCTTGCTAGTAAGAGGTGTGGTGTACAACTGACAGTCAACATGGTACCATTCTTCAACACACCCAAAGGAGAGATTAAAAACACGTTTATTAGGTCAAGCATACCTAAGAAAATAAAATTCTACCACTTTCTCCTCAAACTTTCCCGCATTTCATTTTAACATTGTGCAATGACATCTGAATGGCTCAAGAAATCTAAGATTCGGCTTACGGTTGTTAAGAATTTCGTAACTCGTCTTCTTGAAATTTTAACCGTGAGAATCCGATTCAGCGTGCAGCCAACGGTGTTCACGGATTCATTCCAAAATTGCACAGGAAGCTTAGAATCCGCAAGCATGGTTCTAGCAACTTCAATGATGGTCTGATTCTTCCTTCAGCTGGACCGTTATATTGTGGAACATAAGGAGCACTATATTCATGATGAATATCTCTTTGAATGCAAAATAAATCCATGATGTTATTCTTGAATTCTATGCCATTATCACTTCGAATTCGTCTCACTTTCAATTTGTAAAATGATTCGATCTTAGTGATCAGTTGTTGAACGAGAAAGATTGTTTGATCCTTCGTGCTAATAAACAACATCAATGAATATCTCAAGTAGTCGTCGATGACCACTAAGAAATTCAAATCTCCCCCAATACTCGCACGATTAACATGGCCAAATAAATCCATTTGAATACATTCCATTGGAGTATTGATTGAGTTGATATGCTTCAATGGATGAGATTTCTTCTTCTGTGTGCCTTTCTTGCACAAGACACAATGATTAGTCATATGAAAATGTTTCAATAATAAACCATCCACCAAATCATTTGCCATTAAATGATTCACCTTTCTTATGTGAATGTGACCATCCTTCTGTGCCAAATGATCGTTTCTTTCTTTGTAGCATTTGAAATAACACAAGTAGATGTTGAAGAAGATGATGATGATGGGGAAGCCATGTCAAGAACATAGATATCATTCGGCCGAGGTGATCTAATGACAACCATGTCCTCGGGAATAGCAAAGTCTGGCTTCAATATCACACATTCTCTATTTGTGAGTAAAGTTGTATACTTTTTGTCACAAATCTGTGAAACACTCAACAGATTATGATCAACTTTATCATTGAAATTAACTTTCTTGAACGTGATCATCCCATTGGACACTTGACCCTCCTTGGTTATATGTCCACCATTATTACCAGCAAACGCTACATAATCTCCTCGAATATCTTTAACATTAGAAAGAAGATAAAGTTGCCGGTTATATGTCTAGAACATCCACTATCTAAATTCCACTTATCTCGAGAGATAGTTTTGGATGAACTCTACACATGAAAGTAAAATGATTAGTTTGAAGAGGTAACCCAAGCCTCAGTCTTGGGTTGAAACTCAGTTACCTTTGAAAATACAACAACTTTAGGCTTCCATGTTGGCAAATCCACAACAGGAACTTTATCAACATTTACCTTCTTATTAAAAGCATGTTGATGGAACTTCAGAACTTTTCTAAAAGTCAAAGTTGCCTTCAATCTTTTAATCAAATTAGCCTTGAAAGGAGTTACATAAAACTTGACATTCTTACAAACAAGTTTAACTAGCTCAACTTGTTTGTTGCTATTCTTCTTGAACTCATTGTCAACTCCAACAGCCTTCTTAGGGTTAACAGTGTTAACAACCTTTTGTTGTTCAACCACGTTTTCTTGTGTTGGTTGTCTACTCAAGATACTTTTAATCACATGCAATTTGTCCTTTATTAAAGGTTTCTCAATCTTAATCACCTTAGATTCACAATGAACAGCAATGTGACCTTATTCACCACACGAGAAACAAGTTCTCCTTTCTACACACTTGTATGGTAAAACAAGTCTTGCATGTGAATCATTAGGTTTTGAAGTTACAACCTCCATATGAGACTTAACAACTTTTCCTCATGTTTTCTTTTATAAAAATCTAGGTTAGAACTGTAACACCCTTGGCAAACACAACATGGTCCTACTCTTAGGCAAATCCCACATCGGCCGTGGACAAGAGAGATCCTTGGTTCATAAGTAAATGTCCGGCCTCTTCAATCACCAACGCATTTTGGGCTTAGTTGGCCGTGGAGCACATGAAAACTCCACGGTTAAGCATGCTTAGGTGGAAGTAGTACTAGGATGGGTGACCTCCTGGGAAGTCTCCATCTGGGCAACCAAAAACAAATCCGTGAGCTCTTCATGGGCAGAGCGGATAATATTGGTGGTGCGAGGGGCAGGATGTTACAGGTGGTATCAGATCCACTCTTGTGCCGTTCGGGATGATGGAACACGCCTCATCGAGGACGATGAGTCCAAAGGGGGGTGTTTGTAATACCCTTGGTAAACACAACATCGTCCCACTCTTAGGCAAATCCCACATCGGCCGTGGACAAGAGAGATCCTTGGTTCATAAGTAAATGTCCTGCCTCTTCAATCACCAACGCGTTTTGGGCTTAGTTGGCTGTGGAGCACATGAAAACTCCACGGTTAAGCATGCTTAGGTGGAAGTAGTACTAGGATGGGTGACCTCCTGGGAAGTCTCCATCTGGGCAACCAAAAACAAATCCGTGAGCTCTTCATGGGCAGGGCGGACAATATTGGTGGTGCGAGGGGCCGAATGCTACAACAACATTCAAAAAAAATTCTGAAAGCATGTCTGACCCAGATGATTTATTAAAATGAATTTATTGAGGTAAAGTTCGTTAAGATTTATGTTGAGGTTCATGGTTATTTTTCTTAGTTTCCTCAAAAGAAATATCAGTCTTACTAGGAAAAGGTTTTCCACAATTAAACATCTTTTCAACACATTAAAGATTTCAGGTTTCACCAAAGCTAGAGAAAATACTTCATCAGCAGAAAGCTGATCAATTCCCTTTAGTTTGTAAATCTTCCACTTTCTTCCATAATAAACTGGTTTCACAAACGAGTTCAAAGTTTCATTTGGGCCCACTTTCTTATCAGATATCATAGATGAACCAGAAGATAATGTATTACCAGTATCAGGTTTTTCAATATTTTGTGGTTCATAAAGAATATAATTTTCAAGTGGAATATTTTCATTCTTATGAATCACTCATGATTCATACATAACCTCAAAGATGGCACCATCATCAGTTTGAGTAAATACAAGATTACTCTTGGAATGAGTTTTTGAAGCCATATTTTTTCCCATTTTGCTCAACACATTCCATATTTTTATTAATAACTTTCTCCTTTATCACAAATTTTACTTCGTAAACTTGAACCGGTGGATCTGCAATTAGTGGAGATAGAATATCAGTTCATTTAGATTCTCGGTACTAGGAAGTTTAGTATAATCATGATGAAATGGAGAAGGAATCTCAACATAACCTAGCTATACCATTTTTAGTACCTTAAGAATAACTACTCTTAACTTTAGTTATTTGGTTTAGCAAAAATGAAGAGTTTTTGAAATTACTCAATTTTTGTTTTAGCTCTAAAGTTCTCATTCTCAAGATCATGAATCTTAGATTTACATTTAAGTATTTCCTCAAACTAAACTTTTTCTCGACTCTTGCTTGATAGAGATATCAATTTTTAATTCATGGTACTCTCATTTAAAGCATCAAGTTTATCTTTATAATCTTTTTCATTTTCAAGCAACACTTGATAATTTTCTCTAATAATAGCAAGATCAACAATTAAGGTTTCATTGTGATGACAAATCTTTTCAAGTTTAGACAAAGATTCATTACATTGAACACACATAGTCATTTGAGAATCATCAGAAACATCATTATTAGATGAATTACTATTAAAAGATTTAGAAGAAATAAAAGTGTTAGAACTTACCTTTTCTATTTTGACCATACAAGCAAATAAATCCTTCGGATCATCACTTGAAAAAATATGAATCTGTATCAGACTCCTCATTTTGCACACTCCTTTCCTTCAAATCACCAACATCATCATCATATTGATAAACTTTAGTAATAATAGCCATGCTGACTTGCTCTTGATCAGAAGATGATGATTCACCCAACAATTTCCTTGACCAATCCACACCCTTTTGTATGACCATAGCTTTTGTCTCATTCTGCTTTGATTGTTGCAAGGATTTTTTAGGTACCTCTTTAGACTCTTTGTTTTTATATTTGCTACTGATCAGAAGATAATGATTCACCCAACAATTCCCTTGACCAATCCACACCCTCTTGTATCACCATAGTTTTTTTCTCATTCTACTTTGATTGTTCCAAGGATTTTTTGGTACCTCTTTAGACTCTTTGTTGTTATACTTCTTGTTTGAGTTAGAGTTTCTATCTTGATTCTTACTGTTTTGAGAATACTCTCTCCCTGGCTTATCACATTCTTTAATAAAATTGCCAAACTCATCACACTTATAGCATTTGACCTTGAGTTTGTTAAAGCCAATCCTTTTGCTCATAGTTGGGAGATCATTGTAAGTCCTCTCCATATACTTCTTGATCTTTCTCACTATCATTGTCATGTTCCATTTCAAATCCATTAATTCCAAATCATCTGGTTGATTTGGTCATAATCTTCATCAGTCATGTGACATGTGGAAACTTTACTACCCACTAGCTGCTTGTAGGAAGACATAAAATATCCCATAAATAAAAAATGTTGCTTTGCCTCTTTTATTTTTATATTTGGTGGAGATGGATGAGGCATTGTGCTTGAGCTTATCAAACTTGGGCTAGAAATGAATTGTGGATCTTTAAATGATTCAGGTGGAGAAACCACATGATGTCACACCCGGCCCTGAGCGGCGGAAACAGCCGGGCGCGCGCGAGTGGGGATTGATAATTAAGCACGGGCCATTGCAAAACATTCAAAGATTTTCATTGCGCATGAAATGTTTAATACAAATACATTACATTGTTTAAGATTACATAAAAACATCCAAGTATAAAAACTGTTGAAGATTTCCACGCCATATCCCCTTGCGCGGCGGGTACAACCACGCGCATCGAAGGGATAGAACTAAAATCTTCCAAAAAGCTAGTTTTAGATGTTCAGCGTGAGGTGCTCTAAGTGTGACTCCATGCGCTACCTAGTTATCTCCTGAAAGACACGTAAAAACATTTGAATCAGTATAAACTGAGTGAGTTCACAAGTTTTAGTAACTTGATAAATCGTATTGCATCATAATCATTCTGAAACATAATTCTGTTAGCATCATTAAAACACATGCTTGGTAAAACATAGTTCTATTAACATATTCTGATAAAATCGTTCCGCGGGTTACGCGCGAACATTTCTGGGAACTGTGCTCGTCTGTGTAAGTGGCGCTGCCACTACGAGCTAAAATAACGTAATACCGTCCCGCGGGTTACGCGCGGACACTTCTGGAAAACTGTGCTCGTCTGTGTAAGTGGCGCTGCCACTACGAGCGAATATATGCTGTAATACCGTCCCGCGGGTTACGCGCGGACGTTGTGCCGGAAAACAAGGCGCTCGTCTGCGTAAGAGGAGCGACCTCTACGAGCGGGCTTAAACCCATAGTACTGCCCCATGACCATACTAGGCACTCGTCTGTGTAAGAGGTGCGACCCCTACGAGTGGGCGGATCAAACCAGCAGTCCCTACCCTTGGAGTTCCAATGGTAAAGTGATCACTTACTCGAATCTGGTGCACTATCATCGAAAAACCATAGATAACTGTTCGCATTGCTCATCATGAAACATAACTTAAACACGTAATCGTTTGCTTAGCTTGTAAGTATACCATGATAAAATGTAATTTAAACACGTGTCCCTCGCCCCGAAAACAGGTTAAAAACAGTGAAAATAGTGAAATGGGGGCTGTGAGACTCACCTGTGGTTCTTGTTAAGGGATTAATCGAGATTCGGGTTTTCTTGGTGTTGGCCTCGGAATCGAAGGTCTAGAATACGATTAAATAACAAATATATATATTAAGATCAAGATATAAGGGTTGGAAAGTAGATCTCAAGGTTATAATCTCGGCTTACCTAGTAACAGGATCGGAGCTGGAAACAACGGATGCTTGGGAAAAGATTAGTGCAAGTTTGTAGTTCTTTGAAGTGTGTTTTGGGTGATAATTTAGGCTACAAATTTATAGGCAAACTCAAGGGAACATAATCCCTTGCTTTAGGGAATTGTAATCTTTTGAAATGATGATAAAGTATGGAAATTATTATTATTTACTAAAAAGAGTAGAAAAGTAGATTAAAGATTCTGATTTGATATGGACAGGACATGCAGGGCTGTGGCTGGTGAGAGTGGGTGGCTGGCAGTTGACTTTTACAGTGCTTTAGACAGTGTACAGTAAAAAGTAGAAGTTTTCTGAAACACGCAACCGCCCTCTTTTGGGCGGGGACAATTTCCTTAAATCTGATCATTTTGACTAAGTGTTCTGCGCGTATAACTTGGTGCGCATAGCTTTCTGCGTGTAGGACATTTCTTTGCTGCGGGTAGGTGCGTAACCTTCTCGCAGTTAAGGACATTTGAGTTTCATTTGTAGATTCTCCAGGTGGTTTTGGTATTTCAACATAGTGATCAGTCATGTTGAAGTCAATTCCATCCTGGAGCTTCAGACAAACTAGCTCTCAACGTTCCCGCCATGCGGGTAGGTTAGTTCCCTTCCGCACGCGCATAAACGATGTAGGATGCACCCGCCTTAGCATCATGCGGGATGGTCAACCCATAGACAACATAACGTTTAAGTTACATGAAAACATAAGGCCAAAACGTTCACGCATGGCGCATATAACATATGCTCACGCTGGTTCTTAACATGGTGCGCTCGCGCAGGGCGCACATAACACATGCACGCGCTGACTAACATGGCGCGCTCGCGCAGGGCAAACATAAATGCCCGCGCTGATTCTAACATATGCTCGCGCCGGGCGCACATAATGTTTACAATCACCTAATTATTAGGTTGATTACTTAGTTTAAGGGGTTGGGAATTTACCGGGTGTCACATTCTCCCCTCGTTAAACGAATTTCGTCCCGAAATTTAGGAGACGTTGCTGGCAGAAGCCATGTTCTGAAAGAGGTGTGGGTATTTTATGCGCATCTGATCTTCCCTTTCCCAAGTGAATTCAGGCCCACGCCTTGAGTTCCATTGAACTTTTACCAACTTGATTCTGCTTCTGCGCAACCTTTGTTCTTTCCAATCGGTTACTGCTATAGGTTCTTCTACGAAGTGCAGCTGTTTGTCAATATGAATTTCTTCCACCGGTAAAATCAACGTTTCGTCAGATAAACATTTCTTGAGGTTGGATACATGAAACGTATCATGAACTCCACTGAGTTCGGCGGGTAGACGGAGTTTATAAGCAACTGGACCGATCCTTTCCAGGATCTCAAAAGGTCCAATGTAGCGCGGATTTAGCTTTCCTCGCTTACCGAAACGGGGGACTCCCTTCCATGGAGAGACTTTCAAAAGTACTTTATCCCCTACTTGAAACTCCAACGGTTTCCTTCTCATATCAGCATAACTTTTCTGTCTGTCGCGTGCTGCCTTAAGGCGATCCCTTATCTGAAAAATCTTGTCTGTTGTTTCTTGGATCACTTCTGGACCAGTCATTTGCTTGTCGCCCACTTCAGCCCAACACAGTGGGGATCTACACTTGCGCCCATATAAAGCTTCGAACGGCGCAGCCTTAATGCTTGTGTGATAACTGTTATTGTAAGAAAATTCAACCAACGGGAGGTGGGTATCCCAACTACCTCCAAAGTCGATCGCGCACGCGCGCAGCATATCTTCCAATGTCTGGATTGTTCGCCTCGCTTTGCCCATCCGTTTGAGGATGATAAGCTGTACTCATATCAAGGCGAGTACCTAGAGCTCCTTGTAACGATCTCCAAAACCTTGATGTGAACCGACTATCTCTATCAGAAATGATGGACACTGGGACTCCATGTTTTGAAACTACTTCTCGAATATATAGTCGGGCTAGCTTTTCCATTTTATCAGTTTCTTTAATCGGCAGGAAGTGCGCTGACTTAGTTAGCCGATCTACAATAACCCATATCGTGTCATAACCCCCAGGTGTCCTTGGTAGTTTGGTGATGAAGTCCATAGAGATTTGTTCCCACTTCCACATGGGAATTTCTGGCTGCTGAAGCAACCCCGATGGTTTCTGGTATTCAGCCTTTACTTTTGAACACGTCAGGCACTTACTGACATACATCGCGATGGCGCCTTTAAGATTGGGCCACCAATACAGCGTTTTAACATCTTGGTACATCTTGTCTGCGCCAGGATGTACGGAATATCGCGTCTTGTGAGCTTCGTTTAATACCTGCTCGCGCAATCCTCCCTTGAGAGGGACCCATATGCGGTTGGCAAAATATCGAGTGTTCCCTTTAAGTTCCAAATTCTTAATCATACCCCCAAGGCATTCGTTTTTAACAAACTCTGATTTCAAGGCTTCTTGTTGAGCGTCTCGGATGCGGGTAGAGAGATCTGCGTGAATGGTCAACCTTAGAGCCTTGACTCGTAGCGTCTTTATTCGCTCCTTTCTGCTTAGCGCGTCTGCTACCACATTCGCTTTCCCCGGATGATACTTGATCTCGCAATCATAATCATTCAACAATTCGACCCATCTTCGTTGCCTCATGTTTAATTCCTTCTGATCGAATATATGTTGGAGGCTCTTATGATCCGTAAAGATTACACATTTCGTACCGTAGAGGTAATGGCGCCAAATCTTTAGCGCGAAGACAACAGCTCCAAGTTCTAAATCATGCGTTGTGTAGTTCTTCTCATTGGTCTTAAGTTGGCGCGAGGCATACGCTATAACTTTGTCTCGCTGCATAAGGACACACCCGAGTCCCTGGTGTGAAGCGTCGCAGTAAACAACGATGTCATCTGTCCCCTCGGGCAGGGATAAGATTGGCGCACTACATAACTTCTGTTTCAATATTTGGAATGCCGCTTCCTGATTCTCGCCCCAAATAAACGTCTTGTCTTTCTGAGTTAGCGCGGTCAGAGGTAGAGCTATCTTGGAGAAGTTCTCAATGAAGCGTCGATAGTAACCAGCTAGTCCAAGGAATTGCCTCACCTCAGTTGGGGTTTTTGGCGCTTCCCAGTTTTTGATAGCTTTAACCTTAGAAGGATCGACGTGTATTCCTTTCTCGTTTACAACGTGACCGAGAAAGTGAACTTCTCTAAGCCAAAACTCGCACTTGGAAAACTTCGCATACAACTTTTCTTTCCTTAACAATTCCAAAATCATTCTCAGGTGTTGCTCATGCTCGGCCTTGGTTCGAGAGTAAATCAAAATATCATCTATAAACACAATCACAAACTTGTCCAAGTATGGTTTGCACACACGGTTCATCAGATCCATGAATATAGCTGGCGCATTAGTTAGCCCGAAAGGCATCACTAAGAACTCATAATGGCCATATCTGGTTCGGAAGGCTGTCTTTGGCGCGTCTTCCTCATGGACCCTAAGTTGGTGGTATCCTGACCGTAGATCTATCTTCGAATAATAACTGGATCCCTGCAACTGGTCAAATAAGTCGTCAATCCTCGGTAAGGGGTACCGATTTTTGACTGTCAGCTTGTTCAGCTCCCTGTAGTCAATACACATCCGGAACGAACCATCCTTCTTCTTTACAAACAGTACTGGAGCTCCCCAAGGTGAAAAGCTTGGGCGTATGAAACCCTTATCCAATAGTTCCTGTAACTGATTGGATAGCTCTTGCATCTCAGATGGAGCTAAGCGATAAGGCGCTCGAGCTACTGGCGCAGCTCCTGGGACCAAATCAATACGAAACTCGACTTGTCGCGGCGGCGGTAACCCGGGCAAATCTTCAGGAAAAACTTCTGGAAATTCGCGTACTACTGGTAAGTCTTCAAATCTTCGCTCATCTCCTTTCTCTACTACATGCGCCAGGAAGGCGTAGCACCCTTTCCTTAGGCACTTACGCGCCTTTAGGCATGAAATCAGTTTCGTCGCAACTCCCCTTCTTTCCCCTTGAATCATCAAAGTTTCTCCGTTCAACAGTGGAATCCGAACCTGCTTCTCATGACAAACAATCTCCGCGAGATTCTCGACCAACCAATCCATACCTACCACAATATCGAAACTTCCCAAATCTATTGGCAACAAGTTAATATTGAACTCATGACCTCCCATGACTAATACACATTGCTCAGTCCTTTCATTCGCGCATAACTGCCTACCATTGGCTAGTTCTATAGTATAAGGTTTGTCTAGTCTACTGGTCGCTAAGCCCAGGGAGTTTTTAAACTCATGGGATATAAAACTTAGGTCAGCGCCAGTATCAAATAAGACAGATGCATAATGACCGTTAAGCAAAAACGTACCGGTTACCACATTCGGTTCTTCCTTTGCTTCACCCGCGCCGATCACAAAAGCTCTCCCGCGAGCTTGGTTTCCTTTCTGTGGGCAATCCCGACTGAAGTGTCCAGGCTTCCCGCATGCGTAGCAGTTGTCATTGGCTCCAGCTTCTTTAGCACGGCAAATCACCGTCTTGTGTCCTGGTCTGCCACATTTGGCGCACGTGACGTTCGCGCATTCGCCTTCGTGGTGGTACTTGCATTTGTTGCACCATGGGTAAGGCCCGCTGTATCCTTTCCTTGATGGTTCCGCGGCTTGAATCGCGTAAACCCTTGTGCTTTCCTGCTTCTTGGGCGGTGGCTGCTTGAAGTCTGATCCTCGGTGGGAGTTCCATTTCCTCTTGGAGTCAGAGGTTCTCTGCTCGTTCAAGCGAGCGGTCAACATACCCGCACGAACCGTATCCCTTGTAAGGGTGATGGCTCGCGCAACCGCCTCGTCAAAGGTCGGAGGTGCGGCGGCGTTGAGTGGGACTCTAACGACAGGAGGTAACCCAAAGATGTACCTCTCGATTTTCTTTTCTTCTGTGTTTGCCATGTCTGGCACCAGCTGGCAAAGCTCGTTGAAACGATTGGTGTAGGCATCGATATCCGTTCCTACCATGGTGTGGTTCCAGAATTCTTGTTGCAAGCTCTGAATTTCTGCGCGAGAGCAGAACTTTCTCATCAACATTTCTTTCAATTCTTCCCAGGTCTTGTGAAGAGCAACTTCTCGCCCCAAAGTCTTTACTTGGAGCTTCCACCAAGACGAAGCTGCTTCTTGGAACATGCAGGTCGCGTAAAGGACCTTCTGGTTTTCACTACATCCGCTGATGGAGAGAACTGTCTCCATCTTGTCAATCCAATTATAGAGCCCAATGGCTCCTTCGGTGCCTTTGAACGGCCAAGGCCTACAGGCCATGAATGTTTTATAGGAGCATCCTTTGTCCAAGGCTCCTGATTCGGGTTCTGGGGTCTCGTTCTCTTGGCGACCCTGACTAGATTCGGCCTTGCTGGCCTCATGCGTTGCAATCGCCTGCGCGATTATTTCTGCGAGCTCCTCGGGTGTCATGGTAATTCCCTTGGCTCTGGTTGGAGGCATTCTTTTCATAAAAAGAAAATACAACAAACTTAGCGCATGTACTCAGAGCACATAATGTTCTTATCTCTAGACACTGTGACCCGTGTTCCTAAGTGCGTGTGTGATTTTTCTTTTGAAAATATTCTTTGAAAAATATTTCATGCGATTCCCCAAAGGTTATAGTCTAGGTTAAAAACTTCTTTTCCTAGTTCGCTATAACCAGTGCTCTGATACCAATCTGTCACACCCGGCCCTGAGCGGCGGAAACAGCCGGGCGCGCGCGAGTGGGGATTGATAATTAAGCACGGGCCATTGCAAAACATTCAAAGATTTTCATTGCGCATGAAATGTTTAATACAAATACATTACATTGTTTAAGATTACATAAAAACATCCAAGTATAAAAACTGTTGAAGATTTCCACGCCATATCCCCTTGCGCGGCGGGTACAACCACGCGCATCGAAGGGATAGAACTAAAATCTTCCAAAAAGCTAGTTTTAGATGTTCAGCGTGAGGTGCTCTAAGTGTGACTCCATGCGCTACCTAGTTATCTCCTGAAAGACACGTAAAAACATTTGAATCAGTATAAACTGAGTGAGTTCACAAGTTTTAGTAACTTGATAAATCGTATTGCATCATAATCATTCTGAAACATAATTCTGTTAGCATCATTAAAACACATGCTTGGTAAAACATAGTTCTATTAACATATTCTGATAAAATCGTTCCGCGGGTTACGCGCGAACATTTCTGGGAACTGTGCTCGTCTGTGTAAGTGGCGCTGCCACTACGAGCTAAAATAACGTAATACCGTCCCGCGGGTTACGCGCGGACACTTCTGGAAAACTGTGCTCGTCTGTGTAAGTGGCGCTGCCACTACGAGCGAATATATGCTGTAATACCGTCCCGCGGGTTACGCGCGGACGTTGTGCCGGAAAACAAGGCGCTCGTCTGCGTAAGAGGAGCGACCTCTACGAGCGGGCTTAAACCCATAGTACTGCCCCATGACCATACTAGGCACTCGTCTGTGTAAGAGGTGCGACCCCTACGAGTGGGCGGATCAAACCAGCAGTCCCTACCCTTGGAGTTCCAATGGTAAAGTGATCACTTACTCGAATCTGGTGCACTATCATCGAAAAACCATAGATAACTGTTCGCATTGCTCATCATGAAACATAACTTAAACACGTAATCGTTTGCTTAGCTTGTAAGTATACCATGATAAAATGTAATTTAAACACGTGTCCCTCGCCCCGAAAACAGGTTAAAAACAGTGAAAATAGTGAAATGGGGGCTGTGAGACTCACCTGTGGTTCTTGTTAAGGGATTAATCGAGATTCGGGTTTTCTTGGTGTTGGCCTCGGAATCGAAGGTCTAGAATACGATTAAATAACAAATATATATATTAAGATCAAGATATAAGGGTTGGAAAGTAGATCTCAAGGTTATAATCTCGGCTTACCTAGTAACAGGATCGGAGCTGGAAACAACGGATGCTTGGGAAAAGATTAGTGCAAGTTTGTAGTTCTTTGAAGTGTGTTTTGGGTGATAATTTAGGCTACAAATTTATAGGCAAACTCAAGGGAACATAATCCCTTGCTTTAGGGAATTGTAATCTTTTGAAATGATGATAAAGTATGGAAATTATTATTATTTACTAAAAAGAGTAGAAAAGTAGATTAAAGATTCTGATTTGATATGGACAGGACATGCAGGGCTGTGGCTGGTGAGAGTGGGTGGCTGGCAGTTGACTTTTACAGTGCTTTTTCAGTGCTTTAGACAGTGTACAGTAAAAAGTAGAAGTTTTCTGAAACACGCAACCGCCCTCTTTTGGGCGGGGACAATTTCCTTAAATCTGATCATTTTGACTAAGTGTTCTGCGCGTATAACTTGGTGCGCATAGCTTTCTGCGTGTAGGACATTTCTTTGCTGCGGGTAGGTGCGTAACCTTCTCGCAGTTAAGGACATTTGAGTTTCATTTGTAGATTCTCCAGGTGGTTTTGGTATTTCAACATAGTGATCAGTCATGTTGAAGTCAATTCCATCCTGGAGCTTCAGACAAACTAGCTCTCAACGTTCCCCGCCATGCGGGTAGGTTAGTTCCCTTCCGCACGCGCATAAACGATGTAGGATGCACCCGCCTTAGCATCATGCGGGATGGTCAACCCATAGACAACATAACGTTTAAGTTACATGAAAACATAAGGCCAAAACGTTCACGCATGGCGCATATAACATATGCTCACGCTGGTTCTTAACATGGTGCGCTCGCGCAGGGCGCACATAACACATGCACGCGCTGACTAACATGGCGCGCTCGCGCAGGGCAAACATAAATGCCCGCGCTGATTCTAACATATGCTCGCGCCGGGCGCACATAATGTTTACAATCACCTAATTATTAGGTTGATTACTTAGTTTAAGGGGTTGGGAATTTACCGGGTGTCACACATGACTTGCTTGAGTGTAAAATGCAATGATTGGTGTAGATGTACTCATACTTGTTGGATTTGCCCCACCATTTAGAGATGGATCTTGATTAGCCTTTACAGAACTTTGACACTTCAACTCATATTCTCCCTTCTCCAATTTCTCTATAAAATCCATACATGTGAGAGTTGGATTCTTGCTTGATTTAGATCGGGAAAATCGTGTTGTTTTATAAAACCATGTGTTATAGCTCGAATCCGTAGTCAATCCTATTTTCGATAGGGACAGTTGACGACTGAATCCGATTTTTCTCATTATTTTCATATCCCTCGTTACAATATTGACGATCTCACAAAGATTTTTTTCAGTGAATTTACATTTACTGATCCAATCTTTTATGAAATCGATCCCCTTTTGACTGTACAAGAATATGTGGAGCTCAGCATGTCTGGAAGCACGTGACAACGTTCCTTTGCTGATATTATTACTAGTATTTGCTACTGGGTCATTCCAATAACCATAACAACTAACAACTATACCAATTCCGAACACAATACCAAACACATTTGTACTAAAACCGGTCAAATTCTCACCAGTATTGACTTCAACAAAGTCAATCCACACATTCAAACTATTGTTCGTCCCGCCACGACCAAAACAAACCAAATTCAAAAAAATTCGATCAATTCAACTCAAATGAATCAAGATGAGTCCAATTAACATCAAACTGATTGATCCTCAAATCATAATTCATCCAACTATACACTTAACATGAAAGAATTGATCGAATAAAAGTCCGCACAGTTCCAATATTTAATTTAGGTTCCAAACACACCTAATTAGCCTAATTGATTTAGTCAATCAACTAATTAGGCAGTCCTTAGGGCTTGATACCACTTGAGATTGCACGAATCATCATCAATCATAACATATTGATTGGATCTGGTGTTGTGATTATAATCAATATTAATCAATTAGGGCTCACTATGTGTTAGTGTGTGTTTTGAGAGAGAATTTGGACAGAGTAACGGCACTAGAGTTCATAAAAATATCATATTCGTTAATTAGAACATAAGATTACAAGTATATATAGGACCCGCCCCATTTTCTAAACATGCTTAATGAATGGGACTCTTTCGCTACGCCATTCGCTAGACAGACCTTAGTGAATGACCTGTATAAACTAAAACCTATACGCTAACAACCCTAGCTTATGAGATAACAAAACCAAGACCTATTCGCTAGACAGTCCCAGTGGAATGGATTTATAACAATTACAAAAACAAGTCCCTAGACTTTATACATATGACCAAAACATGTAAAGCAAAGACCGAGATAAATAAACATGTATCAACATATATAACTTTAATATATTGTAAGTTATAAAAGAAAAACCAAATATGAGTAAAAATAGCTGTAATAATGTAATATTAAAAAACAAAAGAGATCAAACATATCGTGAAAGATGCGTTGGAGGTTAACGGGTCGTGAAAAACGCATTTGGTGCCAAAAAAAAGGTCGTGAAATACGCGTTGAGGCCAAACATGTCGTGAAAGGCATGTGAATATGTCTTCAAAGACGTCTTTATAGGGGACAGTTCTAAAAACTTTTATTTATGAGAACAAAAATTAAATATTTCTTCAATAGGACATTTGAGAATTTTCCTTATAAAAAATAATAGACTTTAAAAATAAAGTAGGAAAAATGTGATAATATAATTGATTTATATGTTTTTATTTTGTGTAATCTAGAAAAGTATGTAGAAATAAAATGTTCATTATGCCATTTTATATTTTAAATAAAGTTTTAATCAATTTAATGAACTATTGTATTATAAATTAATGATAGCCACATATTTGTTTAAATTTTGTGGTTGCGATTGGTTCTTTAAGTTATTAAAACTTATTAATTTCTCAAATTAATCCTCTTCTCTCTCTCTCTCCCTCTCTCTCTCTCTCTCTCTCTCTCTCTATATATATATATATATATATATATATATATATAAAGAGAGAGAGAGAGAGAAAGTATATGCAGAAAACACACTTCAGTTGCGAAATCTGGAAACCCAATTGTGTGGTTCTAGGTGTGCCACGTATATCATTATTAGATTAATTATTTTTAAATTAAAAGGGTAGTTACGTAAATTCATATTTAAAGTCCTTTTCCAATATCTTACACCTTTTTTTTTCTCATCCTCACATATTTTCTTTCTCACTTTTTTTTTATCATTCTAAAAGTCTTCTCAGTCTTCTCTATCTCATTTGCTCTCATATTTATCTATTCTCTTCATGTTTAAGAACAAAAATGTATCCATCTTCAAAAGCAAAAATAGAGTTGTATCTATCCGGCCAGTGATGGTTGCGGTGGTTTCATTCTTGCAGTGGAGGAGAAACGGTGACAGGTCGGAGAAAGTAAGTCGGGTTGAAGGTTTGTTTCTATTTTGTAAATGTATTTTAAATGTGTTTTGAAAGATCTTTGATGTTTAGTGGATTGTTACCCTTTTTTTTGTATCCAATGTTTGTTTCTTTATTTATGTTAAGGTAAACTAATTCTTGGACATGTTAGCTTGTAGTTATGGTGACAATAAGTTTATGACATCTTGAAAGTCCAATAAACAAATAAAGCGAGATCCAAGAGCATACAAAGAGAACGGGTGGGGATCGAATTTTAGGGTTACTTGTGAGATAAGTTTAGAATACAACTGTTTTTTAGTATTGTTTTTTGTTCAAGAATATTCTATTCGTAGCATTCTTATTATATTTCAAATTTTTTGTACTTGAAAAAATTGTGTATGTAAAATGTTTGGAAAACATATGTTAAAATACTACTATATATATGTTTTGGTAAGGTATGTTAGAACGCATAGGTATTTCTTGTTACGACCACCATGCACCTCCTCATTTGACGGCATGCAGTACACAGTAGCCGGAAAAAAAATGAACTCAATAGTTTGGAGATTTAAGTTTTTTAATAGAAAATTTTTTTGTTATTATTAAAAGGAGATTCACAAACAAAGAAAGAGAAAGTAATGATGACATAGGGTAAGTGATTTGATGATGACATAAAGTAATGAAAGTGAGTATGACATATATTATTTTTTTTTAATAAAAGTAAACATTTAAAGGTGATGAAAAGTACTATTGGGTTCGTATAACGTTTTTTACTTTTGATATCTTTTCATGTTGACTATTTAAATATTTTAAATCCTTATTGATTTTTATATAGTTTTTTTTATGAGAATAACATCTTTTTAATGAAAAAGAAAGTTTTAAACATCCTATAATACATCATCATCATCATCATCATCGTACTCAGTATATCCCACCAATAGCAATGCTATGGTAGGGTCTGAGGAGGGTAAGATGTAGACAGCCTTACCTCTATCCCATAGGGATAGAGAGGCTGCTTCCGGTGAGACCCCCGGCTCGATAGTAGTTTTGCATCAAGCCTTGGACATAAGGCACATAGCACTCAATCATCGGGACACCGGCTGATCGGTGCATGTGCCCTTGTCTTTCGGCTATCAACGCCACCACATGATGCCTGATTAACCTTCCGCCACTTTTAACGTTATTTTCACGAGATTAGTAAAATAACGTCAAAATTAGTGCAATTTTACTTTTGCCCACCCGAGGGTTCACACATATATACATTATATGCGCGCACCGCAAGCAGGGTTCTCATTTTTGTTACCCTTTGTAGAATAACTTGACCCTAGAAACAAACCTTCAATTCGACTTGTTATTTCAGAAGAACTTTTAAAGCAATTAAAAAATGTGTATTATAATGTATTACATCCTATAATACACATTTTTTAATTGCTTTAAAAGTTCTTCTGAAATAACAAGTCGAATTGAAGGTTTGTTTCTAGGGTCAAGTTATTCTACAAAGGGTAACAAAAATGAGAAGTGTGAGAAGTCATAAATAATTAACATGTGTTAAGTGGGGACCAAAAGAAAAAGGGTATAGAGGTAATTCTACACATTTTCTCTCTCCACATGCAAAGCACATGTTAATACCCCCATCATTTTAGAATGTTTATAACTTTTTCGTATGATATTTTTTTTTAAAACAAAATTCATCATAATAACAAGTGTTTTTTTATCTTTAATATGAGTATGATTTTTGTTATATAAAATTTAAAACAAAAATCACGTCATTGTGTCTTTTTTCGTCATTGTGTCTTTTCGCACACCATTGTGTCTTTTTTCGCCATTGTGTCTTTTCGCACACCATTGTGTCTTTTCGCTTATCATTGTGTCTTTTTTCGTCATTGTGTTTTTTCGCACACCATTGTGTCTTTTTGCACACCATTGTGTCTTTTCGCTTATCATTGTGTCTTTTTTCGTCATTGTGTTTTTTCGCACACCATTGTGTCTTTTCGCTTATCATTGTGTCTTTTTTCGCCATTTTGTCTTTTCGCACACCATTGTGTCTTTTCGCTTATCATTGTGTCTTTTTTCGTCATTGTGTCTTTTCGCAAACCATTTTGTCTTTCCGCACACCATTGTGTCTTTTTTCGTCATTGTGTTTTTTCGCACACCATTGTGTCTTTTCGCTTATCATTGTGTCCTTTTTCGTCATTGTGTTTTTTCGCTTATCATTGTGTCTTTTTTCGCCACTGTGTCTTTTTTCGTCATTGTGTTTTTTCGCCACTGTATCTTTAAACATCCTATAATACACATTTCTTAATTGCTTTAAAAGTTCTTTTGAAAAAGTTTGTGTAATAATAATCATTTGTAAATTGTTTGACATTTTGTTTTAAGTTGGAGATATAGGATTTAAATTTTAATGTATTAGAAATATAGATAGAAAAATTGAATAATAACATTCTGGTACAAACTAAACATACGTTTTTTGCATCTTTAAAAATCTGAAGACAAGCGTAAAATATGTTTTCGCATGTTAAAAACATACGTTTTAGACAACAGTAACATGCGATTAAAAAAAACAAAATCTGAAAACCACCCCACCTCGCCGTCTTTTTTTTTTCGGTACAAACAAGTTGAATATTTAGTACAAAATTTAAGATTTCTTCAAGAATCGCATCAAAAACCAAAAAAGTTTGAATCTACATAAGGGCCAACAATAAAAAGAAAATGAAGTTCTTTTTCTACTCTAAAATAACAAATTTCAAAAAATGTAAAATAAGATTCAAATCCAAACAAAATTTCCAAGAATATCTTAAAAAAACAAAAATACTAAAACGACCAGATCTGAACTCTGTCAACATATAGTACCTTAAAAAAGAAAAAAAAAACTTAAAACAACGAGATCCTAGCAGCTTTCATCCGTAAATTCTTGTTCAGAACTTTGCGAATATAAAATGTCCAAATCTTAGCCTTTTGTAGAGGAAAATCACTAGATCAAGTGGTAAACAATTGACCGCCGCTACGTGGAACTTTCCAATACACCAAGATCTTCACCGCCGCCATCACCTTGTGCTGGAAACTGGTGATAGAGTTCACAGAAGATGTTTTTTTGGGTTCTTGGAACATGTTAGTTGTTAATAGTTTGAAGAATAAGAAGAAGGTGGTTTGATTTGAGATATGATGGTTGGAAGATTAATGAGAGGGAAAGATGAACTTGTTTGATGTGTATTATTTGAGAGACTTTTGAATTTTGGATGTTTTGAATCTACGAGTGGCCTAATGGTTCTGATTGCCTACATGAAGTTTGATTAGTGACATAAAAGTAGAAAATGTAAAATATCTATCCTGTCTTTTGTACCTTTTTAATGTTTTATTTAATATGAAATGGTACGTCTTTTAATTATTTAATCTCCACCATCCATCAATCAAGATCAATGGTCAATATAGAGTTATAAGGTTTTCGCAACTGGAGTGGGTTTTCATTTTAACTCTGTCATATATATATATATATATATATATATATATATATATATATATATATATATATATAACTTTTAAATTTTAAGAACTTAAATGAACCCTTAATAACTAATGTTTTTTTATAAAAAAAAATGTATGTTAATGTTATTTGAGTGTAGTTTTATCATTTTTATATCTATATTTACGATTACAATTTTGAAAATTAGTTATTATACATATCTATGTTTTATTTACACATATGTAAATTTGGTAGTATATATGTTTTACACATATATAAGCTTGTGATTAATATATGTAATAAAAAAATTTTATACAAAATATGATTAAACTACTCATAAATAATAATATACAAAAAAAATTAAAAAAAAGTTTTTGGTTATTAAGAGTTTTTAAGAGTTATTAACTTTTTTAGAGTTTTTAAATGATACCAATCCTATATATATATATAATGAATTAGAAGATGAAAAGAAAATGGTTTAGTATGTTGGTTGTCTTATGTGGGAGAATGGGTGATTTGAGGTTCGAATTTGTAAGAGACGAAAATTTTGTATCTTTTAAAAAACTTTGTTAAGTTGTAAGTTTCGTATCCCCCAAGTTAAAGAATCTGATTAATGACATTAAATATAATAATTTGGTTAAATTTATGAATAATAATTAATTTTGATAGAAGGAGGCATTACGAAAAAATGTTTATCCACGTTTCAATATAAGTTTTATGTAAAGTATTTTTCATTTTTTTACGCACATTAGTTACCGGTGAGTGAACCAATTTACTTTGTTATTTTATTATTTAACTAATTTTTTTTTAAAATGCAAACTTTTTTTGTAATTATATTCTTAAAATGCTAAAACTTCACGTTGTTTAAACATGCGTGTTTATAAGAACTAGTTTTGCCCAAAGTAGACGTGCACAAATTGGGTATTTTTAAACTTAGAACCAGATATGAACCGGTTTCGGGTATGGTCAACAAAAATCAAACTGGGTTCGGGTAGGGACCGGTTCCGGGTATAGTTGGGTATTTGACCGGGTTTTGACAGGTTCCTCAGGGTTTTTTTTCAGGTTTTGACCGGGTATTTCTGGTTCCAGTTCCACCGGTTCCGGTTCCGGGTACGGCTCTGGGATAAATCATATACCTAATCCTACCCGCGGGTCGGGTACAGGTAGGAAGCAGTTCTGGGTCGGGTACACCGGGTCGGGTCCTGACCCGACTTTTTGTGCACCTCTAGCCCAAAGTGTCCAATGGCCCATTTACGAAGGTAATGGAAGTAATGTATGTTTAAAGTTTAAATATCTTTGGGCTCACCGTTAATAAAAAATAAAAAAACATCTTTGGGCCAGAAAACACAAATCAGCCAGCAAAAAAAGTCAGAACAACCGGTATTCGACCTGGCCCAAACCTTTTACAATATTTGAGTGATTATTTATATTTTGTGAGTCTCTCTTGCATTTATTTCATGATCATTTGCTCTTTGGGTAAATTACAAACTTTCACTTAAAAACCCTTTGAGCCCTCAACAATGCATGGTAGGTTTTACATTATCAAATTGGTTAAAATGGTATTTAAAGGATTTGAGTTTGCCGATAATGAGGGTTCTCGTGGTCACCAAATAAAAGTATATAAATATGATCTTTGTTTGTTTTTATGTTGCGTGTATATTAAGTAGACCTTATTAACGATAATTAACTAAAAAGAGAGTAAATAAACGATGGGTTGAGTTACAAAGGGCAACAAAAGTGACAATAATTAGAAGTCATAATTTATTGTCATACTAAGGTATAGCTCGTATTACACACGGGTGGAAAAACATGTCAACAAACATAATAAATTTAAACAATAAATTCATGCATAACTAAGTTATTTAATAAGTGTGAGTGTGTGACCTTAAATTTAATTTTCATATTCCAAAGAGTTTAGAAGATCATCAAAATTTGACTCATAGTTCTCACACTTTAACAACCATTTTACCTTCTCGCTAACTTCATTTTCCAAATCCAAATGTGTCATTTCTTTTCTAACATTAGCAAGATTCAAGTGATTCAAATATATTAAAAGAAACATAGATTTTAATATTGATTTAGGATAGTGCCCGTGTTACACGCGGTAGAACATATTTAAAACATAATATATATGTAACATAATATAAATTTAATCAAATCTAAATGTTGTACTTATAAATAAATGATATATTTCAATATTGTTCAATATTGTGTCCAAATGATAGTATTTGAACTAACAATATATTTCAAACCCGGGTAATATTTAAAACGAAAGTACGAAATAATTCTTAGTAGTTGTAGAGATTATAATATTTGATTTAAAATTGAAATAAATTGGAAGATAATTTTGAATTTCGATTTGTTAACGAAAAAGTCTATAACTTATTTTAGTAAAGTTCATATAAGGGTTGAAAATTATAGTCAAATCATTATTCATTATCATTATTATAAAATAAAGTCTAAATCATATACCAAAGATGCATACAATTACCGGAAAGTTAATTTGAATTTTTAATTTATATATATACAATATTGTATATTGTATATGGTCCTTAAGTTATTAACCTTTATAAACACAATTAGTTTAAGTTGTTTAAATGTAACAATATAGTCAAAATTTTAATGTATATAAAATAATATTTTTAGTCAAATCATTATTATTAATATGGACCATTAATTATAAATTAATGGTTAATCATATACCAAAAATTTTTAGAATTACTATATTCAAAGCATTAACCTACACTGACCTTAAATATGTAAGTTGAAATGTGAGTGTGTGATTAATTTTATAACTATCCATTACATATACTTATTTATGTAAGATATAATATAAATAGAAACGATAATAAAATTTTGAAATTAGAATCTTAAAACTAACAATATATTTCAAACCCAGGTAATATTTATAACGAAAGTATGAAATAATTCGTAGTAGTTGTAGAGATTATAATATTAGATTTAAAATTGGAATAGATTGGAAGATAATTTTGAATTTCGATTTGTTAATATTAAAGTATATAACTTATTTTTGTAAAGTTCATATAAAGGTTGAAAATTATAGTCAAATCATTATCATTATTATAAAATAAAGTCTATATCATATACCAAAGATGCATACAATTACCGGAAAGTTAATTAGAATTTGTAATTTATATATATACAATATCGTATATTGTATACAATTGCCAAAGATATATATATATATATATATATACAATATTGTATATGGTCATTAAGTTATTAACCTTTATAAACACAATTAGATTAAGTTGTTTAAATGTAACAATATAGTCAAAATTTAAATGTGTATAAAATAATAGAAGTTAGTCAAATCATTATTATTAATATGGACCATTAATTATATATTAATGGTTAATCATATATAAAAAATGTTTAGAATTACCATATTCAAAACATTAACCTCCACTGACCTTAAATATGTAAGGTGAAATTTGAGTGCGTGATCAATTTTATAACTATCCATTACATATATTTATTTATGTAAGATATAATATAAATAGAAACGATAATAAAATTTTGAAATTAGAATATAAATAGTAATCAAATAGTTTTGTAAATTATCAAAATATTATCAAAATAAGGTAATATAACTTATCTTTGAAAAATTTAGTCAACTTATTATTTAAATTATTGATCATTAATTCTAAAATTAAGTTATTTAAATGTAACAATATAGTCAAAATTTTAATGTATATAAAAATATATATTTTAGTCAAATCATTATTATTATTATTATCGACCATTAATTATAAATTAATGGTTAATCATATACAAAAATTGTTTAGAATTACCATGTTCAAAACATTGACCTACATTGACCTTAAATATGTAAGGTCAAATTTGAGTGCGTGATAAATTTTATAACTATCCATTATATCTATAATATATATAAACGAAAACAATAAAATCCTAGGTGTCGCGATGTGGTCGCTCCCCCTTTTTTTGGAGCCACCAGATTTACTTTATTTTTAAATGGAGTCTTCTCATGCATTTGACCCGAATTCATGGATATGGGTCTAATCAAACCCATATATTTCTTAAACGGGTTATAACATCTCATTAAATTAAAAACTAATCCCACCAAATATTTGATAAAAATTCCTATAAAGTAGGGATATACTAAAAAATAATATATTATTTATTTAAAAAAGATATATATTATTTATAATTAAAAAACCAATTTATAGTAAAAAAAAATTAACAGGTCTTAGGTCTCATCAAACCATATAGCTTTTAAACCGGTTTATAACATCTCATTTATTTGTGAAACAATTTATCATCAAACCATAAGTATATTATTAACTTTCATACGATAAAAAAATAAAAATTCAAAACATAAATAAATATTAGAAACAAATAATATAAAACAACCCCCGTAAATAAACGAAACATTTAAAAGCTTTATTATTGTTTTTTACATTTACTCAAGCCATCATATTGTTTTATTTGTAAATGAATACTTTAAGTGCATTTGACCCGAATTCACGGTATGGGTCTCACCATGCCTAGATAACCTTAAACGAGTTATAACATCTCACTGTTCTAAAAATAAATCTCATCCAGTATTTGATATGAAAATCTTATAAAGTAGGGATATACTAAATATTAATATCCAATTTTTTTAACAAAAATATATTATTTATAATAAGAAACAACTTTATAGTAAAAAAATAAGCGGGTCATGAGTCTCATCAAACCCATAGCTTTTAAACAGGTTATAACATGTCATTTATTTGTAAAACTATTTCGTCATCAAACCCTAAGTATATATAATTAACTTTTTTATAATACATAAAATTAAAATGCAAAAAAATATGAATATTAGACACGAAAAAGAAACACAACCCCCATTTGACCCGAATTCACGGGTATGGGTCTTACCAAACCCAGGCAGTCTTTAAACGGGTTATAACATCTCATTAAATTAAAAAAAACTAATCTCACCAAATATTTGATATGAAAATCCTATAAAATAGGGATATATACTAAAAATTAATATTTTTTTAAAAAGATATGATTTATAATTAAGAAACATAATATATATATATATATATATATATATATATATATTATTTATAGTTAAAAAACCAGTTTTATAGTAAAAAAAAAAATAAACGGACCTTAGGTCTCATCAAACCCATAAGTATATTATTAACTTTCACACAATAAAAAAATAAAAATTCAAAAAATAAATAAATATATAAACAAATAATATAAAATAACCCCCGTAATACGGGGGATAAAAACTAGTATACTTATATATGGTGATCAAATTTATAACGATAATAAATTTTTTAAATTAGAATATAAATAGAAATCAAATAGTTTTGTAAATTATAAAAATACGGTAATATAAGTTATGTTTTAAAATTTAGTCAAACTTTAAATCTATATAAAATAATATATTGTAGTCAAATCATTATTATTATGGACCATTATTTATAAGGAAATTCAATATTCAATATTGATGTTAATTAAAGTGTGATTGGGATAATTAAAGTATTTAAATTACCATATTCATGTTAATTCGGTTATTTAGACAAATAAGGAAAGTCAAACTAAATAAATTGTATTAATAACCTGAAATAATAAAATCAAATATTAATATTGATATTATGGAGTATTTTAATTGTAATTAATAACCGGAAAATTTTAAAGGTGTTACCGGAAAAATGAAATTGTGAGAATGACTATGGTATCTCGGATTTTTTCGTAGGATTTAAATTGAAATTAGGTTGTATGACTCGTGACATTTACCCGAAATTATAAAGTAGAATATTAATGTGTATGTTATGGAACATTTGATATTTAATTTATAACCGAAAAATTTTAATGTCTTACCGGAAAATACAAATAATGATAATAACCATGGTATCTCCGTTTTTTATTAAGAAACTATAATCAAATTTTCCGTAAATCAATCGGGTAAATTACCTGAAATAATAAAGTTTTGTTTTAACATTGATATTATGAAATATTAGAATTATAATTTATAACCGGATAATTTAAATGTGTCTTACCGGAAAAACGAAATAATGATACTGAATATGGATGAAGCTGATTAATATTTAGAACCTAGAAGAAAAACATGTGTAACAAAAAAACAGGAAAAATATTAAACTTCAAGTAAATATAAAACACCCATTGTTATATATATAATACATAAACGGAAAACTTACCGGAATAACTTATCGGAATAACGTAAATACGTAGAAATATTAGGTTTATCGCCGTTTTTGATTTAGAACCTTAACAATGAAAATAAAGATAAAATGGTTAGATCTACAATAACCGGAAGAAAATAGGATGTTGCCGGAAAAAGATATAACCTTGCCGGAAAATCATATGACATTGTTGGCCATTAAAGTATAATATATAACATTACTGGAAAACGATTAATCTCGATCTACATTACCGGAATATAGAAGATGGTGGAGTTAGTAATTAAGCCGAGAGAGGGAGAGAGAGATAGAGAGATTAAAATGATTAAAATGATGGTGGAAAATTCTAAGGTTTAAATAGTGTGTGAGATGACACATGGCAGCATAATAAAGACTCTTAGAATGGAAATTTGGTGAGTTGGAAGCCTAGATGGATAGCCTAGTAGAATGACATGTGACAAATTGTATTGATTTAATAGATTAGTAAGATGTTAAGTGTGGATCAAATAAGGAAGGGTATAAAAAGAAAAACACATATTTTCTATAGTCTCATACAAGACACATGTTTATTGCTCCATCATATTAAGACGTCTATAACCTTATCTTTCAACATCTTTAAAAAAAACAAGTTCATCATAATAACAAACGTTTGTTTTTTTATCTTTAATGTGAGTATGACTTTGTTTTATACAAATAAAAATATTATGCAATTGTGTCTTATGTTCATCATTGTGTCTTTATGCTTACCATTATGTTTTTTTTGAAAGTGATGAAATTTGAGAATTGTAATAATGAAATAACACCCTTGTGTAATTCTAATATGTAAATATAATGATAAAATAACAATTATACTTAATACATAAAAGTATAAATACAATGATTAATGCCTATTACATAAAATATAAAACATAATGGTGAATACATATTACGTAATGATATGAAATGTAAAACACAATGGTAATTACATAATACACAATGACCTAAACATAATACATAATGATCGTAACACATAATGACAAAAACAAAATGATGAGTACAGAGACACAATAACGAAAGAGAGAAAATGATGAGCATAAAGACACAATGACGAACAAAAGACACAATGACGTGTTTGTTTTAAATTTTATCTTTAATATGTTAAACGATTGAAAAACACAATGACCATAACCTATAACAAAAAGTATAAAACTCAATTAAAATAACACAATGACAAGCAAAAACACAACGTATAAAAACCTACTATTTCTTTTTTATATATTAATATGGTACCATTTTAAAGATAAAAAACCCCTTGTTATTATGATGTTTTTTTAATTATCGTTTGAAAAAATTATGAACGTTTTAAAATGATGAGGAAATTGACATGTGCACTGCATAAGTCAACAATAAGGACTATTCCGTATATACTCTTTTCATAATTTTTTATTCTTAAGTTAATCACAACCATTTAAATATAAGATTAACAGACTATTATATTTCTCACACTTCTCAGTTTTTGTTTACTTTGTATTTTAACCTAACCCATAAACGAAATTACGATAATTAGGCTATGTATGCAGTTGCAACTATAATACTTTCAAGTCAAGCTTGTTTAAACATACTAACTATGTTTTGGTTTAACATTTATTGTATTATAATTATACACTAGAGAACGGATAAATCGATGAGTCACACACCTTCTAATCCTACTATTTTTTTAACTCGAACAATTTTTTAAAGGTGTCTGTTACAGTAACAACGATATCTCTCTCAAATATTTAGAACACTTGTAATACCCTATTATCCAAGTTTGAATTTCCCTTATAGTGGTATTTCACATATTTTAGAGCGCATACAAGAGCCGAGATTCGATCCTAGGACTCCTTAGAAGAAAACCATATGGAAAACCACCTGACCACCCCCACCATAATGGCGATGGCTTTAGTTAAACTGATGCTCTAATATTAAATCCACCTAACCTGCCTACTGATTAAATTAATCCTACTAGTAAATCTACATATTTGTCTTGCCATTCGACTAAAACTCTCAGTCATTTGAAAAAGAAACACTTTATATAAGCTGACTAGTGATTAGATTACACACTAGACGCTACAAGTCTATGTAAAACTCCACAATAGTAGTACTTAAGAGATAGCAGTTTATGGAGGTAGGGTACTAAATCATCCGCTCAACACTACAAGGCAAAGCCAATCATCCGCAGAGCGAAGGATCATCCGCGCAAAAGATATAACTTCCCCGGAAGGCATACATTACACTTATTAGCTCAAAGAGTTCAGCGGAAGATATGTTATGCTTCAAAGGCAAGACTGCAGGCGACAATGTAGGGATAGACCAATCACAGGTCGAGATTCCCACCATGCCCACGACTACACGGTGGACCAATCATAAAAGGACAACGTTTTACCTGCCTACAACAGATATCTTTGTACGACCAGCTCTCAGTCCAATCAAGAATCATTATCATGCTCAACCATAATATTGGAATGTTTTATTGAATGTGACAGCTAGCTCAATCCTTCTCCTTTTTTTCGGCTATAAATACTGAAAGAGGATCAAAGGAAAAGGCGTCGGCAATCTTATTCTCTCAAAAGAATTACTCTATCACTTACTTTAATGATTCTCACGTTGGAGAGTGATTACGAGAAAACAACATAAAAACCTAACAAAGGTTTGTAAGACATTAGAATATGAGAAATGAATGTCTGAATTTGTCTAAATAGGAATATGACAATAAAAATTGTCTACCGAGAATAGATGTTCTTTTTACAAATCGATATTTATGTAAAATCATAGTTATTCAAGTATCTTTTAAAGTTACAAAAGTCGTGCGTGACACAATTTCAATTAACTGAAAACAAGTTCAAGCCATTAAAGAAAGTACTATTTAATTTCATAGATTCAACTAAAAGTTATTTTTATATATACCGTCCAAAATTTGTGACACAACCATATGTCACAAAGTTAACCTTAATACATTTGTAAACTCGTAATTTGTGCTGACACTGACACTTCTAGTGGCACATTATTGCGTAGGTAAACCACAATTGTATTTAGTGACAGATATCTGACTTTTACTTTTTATCCTGTTCGTTTTTCGTCAATACACACCATTTTTTATGTAATTATTTAATAACTATATTAATGAAAACTATCATGAGCTTCAAATTATATCATCCTAAACTATTAAACAAGTAAAACTTACTACGATGCTAGAATATGTCTAGGGTTCATGCATGATAATACCAATGTGTCACATATAATTATATATTATAATATTCACTGAAAAATACCATGAAAATGATACTTGTTATATTACATATGTGCATATATAAATAATATATACATATAAAGGTTATTAAAGAAGTTAGGTTGTATGGTAAATAAATGTATTGAGCAAAGTGGAAGAAGATGAAGAAGAATTATACTATACTGATAGTTTCCATTTACAGAGAAAAGTGGTTTTTACAAAGAGACAAATAAAGAGTTTCTAGTTTTGGGATTCTGGGAAGAGTGAGTGGCAATATCATGACAGTCTTCGGTTTTATTTACTTGTCAAATCAGTGGGCATCATCAACCACACTAAAAAGCTGCACCAGTTTTAAACAATTAATTAAGTACCACCATCACTCTCACATAGCATATTATAAGGCTGAGGGGTGTGGGGCGCAAGCCTGGGCGCGAGAGCCCCTCCGCTCGCGCCTCGGGGCGCTAACCCCACACCACCGGGGCGCGAGCGGGGCGCGAGCGCGGAAATCCAGGCAGGCGTGACTGTGGTCGCGGGAGAAGAGAGAGAAAAAGCCGGTGGGCCCGCCCAAAAGAGCCGTTGGAGCTCCGATTTTTTTTAAAAAAAACCCTTAAAACCTCTATATAATACCCCAAATTACTCCCATTTCAACCATATCAAAACACAATTTCACTTTACAAACCCTTATATAATATCCCAAACTCCTATATAATACCCAAAAATGTCTGGAAATTGGTACCCAAACCTAGATTCAGATTATATTGACGACGATTTATGGTCGTCACCAGACCAACCGATGTTTTATTCGGGGCCGCAAGAAACATCCGGCTTTCAACCATCCAACATACAACCGTCTCCTAAATTTGTTGTTCCAGAGACACAAGAATCACACGGTGATGCTACGGGAGCAAGAAGACGCGTCCACCGGAAAAAACAACTTGCAACGGACGGGCCGGGACCGGCTTCGACTCCGAGGACGAAACGGAAAATCACTCCGTGGTCATCGGATGAGAAGGAAGCCTTGTGTCGGGCTTGGATAGTCATTTCTGAGGATCGGCGTTGCGGTAATTGTTTTAACGTTTTTAAAAATGATTTTTAATAAAAAAGTTAAATAAAAAAGTTAACTGGAAAAAAGGAAAAACCATGGATCTTGTTGAATCCCTCAATAAATTCAACAAGGGGAAAAAACCGGCTGAGGGGGGAGCCGTAAACATCGTCGATCTTGTTGAATCCCTCAATAAATTCAACAAAACCATGGAGGTGGTCTCTAATGACAAAAAGGAAAAAAGTTGAATGAGAGATTTGGACTTCCTTACAAGAGACTTCAGTAACCTAAATCCGGTCGATCAAATGCTGATGGAAAAGCTAAAGGAACGTATCCGAAAGAGGTTGATCGAAGAAGACCAAGCCGAAGAATAAGAATAATGTTTTTTTAGTACTTTAATTTTTATTTTATTTTTAGATATTAATGTGTTTTTTTTAATGTGTGTTTTTTTAATAATTTATGAGTTTTTTTAATAATACGTTTTTTGAATATATTTATAAAAAAATAAAAAAAAAAATCCGCTGGAGCCCCTCCACACCAGGGCCAGGGGCTCCAGCGGGGGCTCCAACACCCCCCTTATCCAGTTTCTCTCTCTGCCACACGTCACAATATTATTGGCTGGAGCCCCCACTCGCGCCCCCGTTAGAGCCCCCCACACCCCTCAGCCTAAGGTTGGTCTCTATTGCAATAAGCATCAAAAGCCCCTCCACATTTCCAGTCCCATGTTAACGCCATATGAGTACCGGAGCATTGAAGCTCCAATCTATAATGTCTCTCTATGATAAGAGACATCGAAGCCCCTTTAAACTTTTTTTTTTTTATAAAACAAAAAAACCAACAAATAATATAAAATACAATAATAATAAAAAAACTAAATTAAATAAAAAAGCATATAAATAAAAAATAAAAAAAAGCAGCTATTTTTTTTGTCGCCGTCATGTTGCTTGTTCCTCCGAAGATGTTCAACCAAATCAGATCGAAAACTGAAATTCGCTTCCTATCTTCGTGTTCTTAATAAATTAGCAAGTTTCCCATCTTCGTTTATTGTTAAGATGGGCTCTGGCGCATCGTTGTACTCGCCTTGACAAATTGCTCTACCCGAGTCCTCCAGTATCATATTATGAAAGATAATACAAGTATACATTATGTTTCTTAACTTATCCATTTAGTGAAAACGAGCCGGTTGTCTAATAATAGACCAACGTTTCTTTAATACCTCGAATGCCCTTTCGATGTCCTTTCTGGTTGACTTGTGTTTTTTTAAGAAATTGATGTTTATCGTCAGTCGGGCACGTAAAGCTAAGAACCAATGTGGCTCATTCCGGACAAATGCAGTCGACTCGATAATATCCGTATTCATAGTTGACATCATTCGTGGAAAATGAGATGTTAGGTGCAACTCCGTTTATGAGGCGGTCAAAAATATGGGACACATTTATCATAACTACATCATTGATTGCACCGGGCATCCCAAAAAACACATGTCAAATCCAAAGATCAAATTATGCAACAGCCTCAGCATAATTGTTGGGCCATCATGATCACCACGATGATATTGACCTTGCCAAGCCACTGGTTATGCTTCCAAAGGCCAGTGTATGCAATCGACGTTACCAAGCATCCCGGGAAAACCGTGTCTTTGTTGATGCACCTTGTATATTTTTTGTAAGTCACTTTGAATCGGCTTCCTCAAATATTTTTTATGATATAGTTGAGGAATACCTAATATTAATAATTTAAGGCCAGTTTATAAAATTTACGCTCAAAATAAGAAAGTTTAGAAATAAATAAAAAATGATAATAATACTCATATTCGCAGAATTGTGAAGGGATTCACGACCCATTGTCTTGGACATTTGTAAATACTCTTCCATGGTGTCGCTCGTGGTCCCGTACGCTACTTGACAAATTACCGCCATGTATTTTTGCATAGGAGAAAAACACGATTTACCTCCCGCGTCCTCCCGTTGTTGGAAAAATGCATAATCGCGTCTAAATCACCAACTATTCGTAAAAATAGTTGGCGACTCATCCAAAAACAGCGCTGAAATCGTTCCGAATCAAAAGTCGCGTCTGGCGAAAAACAATCTTTTATCAACTAGTCATAAGCACCTACACGATCATGTTGAAGATGAGGCCGTCTTGTTCGTAGTTGTGAGTTTTCGCAATGCTCAACTAAGATTTGGGCAGCCTCTCAAATAGCACTAAATATCGCTTCATCCTCTGCATCCGAATCAGAAGTAATGTTGGGATCGGGGGTTGTAATCGAGTGTCGAAGATGATTCGGAAGACATAAATTTTGGAGAAAATTTATAAGTTTAAAGAGGTGGATGATATGTTAGTAGACATTGAGTAAATGATATATATAAAATATATTTTTGATTTATATTGTACAACGGTAATATATATAGCCGTTAAGGAGGTCCCACATCCTTTTCTCCTCCACCGCGTCCATCGTCCGGAATCCCCCCCACCACTGCCCCCCACCGTGCCCCATGGCGGCGTTCAGCACCCTTGGCGCAAAAACAAAAACCCCTACACCGCGCCCATAGCGCGGTGTCTAAGAATGGGTACTGCTAGCCACACCCAAGCAAAATTCCAAACACCCAACCCATCTGCCGGGGAGAGCAATTTCTGCAGTGAATAGATGGGTATTGTCATATCCTGTCTGTACCTTATCCGTCACGGATAGGGCTCCCCACGGCGGGTAAGGTGCCCGACTACTAGTGACAAACAAATCAGTCGAATCCTCGTACTTATACACGTTAGAGAGCCCTCCATGGCGGATTGTGTCCAATATGAGTTTTTAAGGTTTTCGGCTCCCTTCTTGTGTTTCTATATATCACAATTCAATCACAATTCACAAATAAAAAACAACATACACAAAAACATGTCGTGGTATGATCATTTGTTTGTGGGCTGGAACGACGAGCTGTCGGGCTATGCAAACATCAATGATACGGAGCAGCCGATCTTACCAATTTTGAATGTACTTCCAAAACTGAACCACAAGTGTGACACTCGTCAATTTCAGGTTAACTCCGTTAACTCAAACTCCGTCAATTCAAACTTAAGATCACTGGATCTATAACGCACATCTCATTACATTTAAACTAAGGTTTTAAATGACGCTTGACAACTACTACATGTGTAGTCTTTCGGGAATTTCACCGAAACGCAAACGAATTGACGCAAACCATTGGTGAATAAACGAAAAACATCAAAACAATAATTATGTGATAATTATGTGTTAGACTTATGTGTTATGTGATAACATTGTATGGAACGTTAACTCAATATGCAAACTAGTTAAAATAAGCTAGAAAAGTACAAATTAGAAGTTGAGGGACCTAGATGTAACATGTTATTATTAATAATAATATTAATCTAAACCCTAACACTCCCTCTCTCTCTCTACCCGATCGGCCCCCCCTTCCCTTGCTCTTGGCTGTCGTCAATCACACACACACATACACACAAGATCTTTCAAGTTTGGTTGAAGATTAAGGTTCTAGGAAGAACGCTAGTGAGAGTTTTCTGTGACGCGCATCACTTGGGTGACTTGTTTTTGGGAATTCTTCGCAAACAGTGAGTTTCACTTTCCCATTTTAAACTTTTTAAACGCTTTTCACTTGGGGGAGATAACATACTCCGAAACGCTTTTAGATTTTGTTATTAGATTATATATCACTTGTAAAGGCTAAGTGGCAAACGAAACAACTGAAGTCCTACACATCGAACCGTTTAATATTGGATAATAGCGAGTCACTGTTGATTAGTACTACTGGGTTTGACAAACCCCACCCAACGCTAAGCTCGACTGGAGGTCGAGTGGGTGTAATTTTGGCTAACACATTACCATGGTCGGGATAGACCTGGTGGCAAGGCACATGATAAACAGTCAGCTTTGGTGTCGAACACTTAGTAATACTTGTTGAATAGGCTAGCTACCTATCGATATATAATTGATTTAACACTATCTGGTAACGCAAAACGCTAAACGCAAACACTAAACGCTTTATTTTATATAAACTTGTGAACTCACCAACCTCGTGTTGACACTTTTAGTATGTTATTCTCAGGTAGCCGAGGCGGGCGCGTGGTATAGGATCATGCATTATTTGATACGCTATTGTTTATGCAAACTTGTTTTAAACTGTTATCAATTGGGTTTTAAGTCGTCCTGCGTGACGCAACGCTTGGCTTATGGTTTTTACGCTTCCGCACTTATTTACACTTAAATGTTTTCGTGTTTTGAAAACTTTATTTATGGTTTGATTGTAACTAATGATTCCGATCCTGTTAGTTCACACCCTCTGACGGTAAAACTCCGTTAGTGGATTTTGAGGGTGTGACAACAAGCCAGACTATACATATATCGAGCACTCCGACTTACCAAATCCTGACCAAGTTTGATAGTATTTTTATATAGTATAATAGTAGTCGCTAGTTACTTTTTACATATGATACGTTGCCATTATATTTTGTCAGGGGTATATCATATACGGTGGTAGTCAGCCTTTGCGGCTGGAGGATAATAGGACATCAAATACATACGAAGTCGGACATGTGGATGGTCCGTATTACAGAACCCAAATTTCGTACCAGTTACCTTTGGAAGATCCACCGTACCTGCCACGACCAATAACGAATAACGTCAAGGATGTCATTCAAGAGGCTGGCGACGAAGAAGCTTTTGATGATGATAATGATGATGATGATGAAGGTGAGGATCATTACATACGCAAGGCGACATTTTCGTATGTAACGGACGTGTATGACCCAATATCTTATTTTAACTTATTATTATTCTTTTTGAGCACTCGACTAAATATTAGTTTACGTTACTTGATTTCAGTATTTTAATTCTCGTGATGAGTTGGTAGATTGGGCTAAGAATACATGACGGTAGCATGGTTGTGTTATCATGGTCCAACGGTCAAGGAACAAAAGTGTTGACCTTGCATGCAATCATGGAGGGGAACTAAAACAAAAGGCTAAGGTGAGGCATACCGGGAGTATTAAAAGGGTTTTTCCATTTAAACTCACCAGGAGGTGATGTGTGTTTGAAAGCGTGTGTTTATAGTGTGTAATCTCGTGTATTTTACTTGTTTATATATATCGAACACGAGTACTTTGAGTGGTTTTATGTTTATAGGTTCTCGAAGCTTAAAGGAACTAACCTGGAGCACTTAGGATGGTAAGGAATTGAGTTATAGATAAAAAGGAAGCAATCGGCGGTGTTCGAAAGTGATTCGTGCGCATCTAAAGTAAAAAGAGTACATTGAGTGGTTTTATGTTTACAAGTGCTCGAAGCTTAAATGAACTAATCTGGAGCACTTAGGATGGCAAGGAATTGAGTTATGGGCAAAAAGGAAGCAATCAGGAGTGTTTGGAAGTGATTCGTGCGCATCTAAAGTAAAACGGGCATACTCGGGGCTAGAAAATGAGTTATAGAACCCTTAATATATCAATTTTGGGTTTCTCGACGAGAAGAGCATGAAAATAGAATAATAGTAGCTGCAAGGCAGTTACTGGAGGCCGTAGACTGTCGGTCCCGTATATATATATATCGCTCAATCACTCACAATACCACTGTCGTAACCCACACGTTAAGTGTTGACAAGTAGGTTAACGACTTGCTATTTAGGGTAAGAATAATAGGGTATTAATGGCGGAAACACAAACACACTAATTGTTGCTTAACTGACACAAAGGTAACAAACATACACTATAACTCAAAAAGATTTCCATTATAAGATTAAGTCAGATACAATAGAAAATCGATTAGGGTTTCAGAATGGAATGTTTTTCCATAAAGGATAAAGGCAGCCGTCAAAATCACAATCAGGTGTATGGTCTGGTGTCTTGTCATGTCTATTCGCGTACCCTAAATTATTCCTTTTATAGGCCTGCACTGACACCTGACATTCCTTCTATAAACCCTAATGATAGAGACATTAGATATTCAAACGAAATACAAAAGATTCTAAGTGTAAACAGGTCTTCGAGTAAGCTTTGCAGCATTTGTCTTTGCCGAGCAGACCTGGTAACCATAAACTGTGCTGGTAAACAATTCCCCATGCAAACTTTACTTAGGATATTTTCCTTAGAAGATATCCATCTAGCAGACTTCAATCTTCTTGACCATATCAAACTTGCTCGATATAGTCCTACGAGCAAAATTGTTCTTCAGAGATCCCTTCAACTCTTTGTTAACTTTAACTTATTGAACAAACCAAAGTGTGCTGGTAACACAATAGCTTGTCCTGAGTTGAACCTTGCTAGAAGAAGTCCTTAGCATATTTCTTTTTCAACTTCCTTCAAGATTGCTGGGACCACTGTTTATTAAGAATAAACCTTGCTAGATCTTCCAAAAGACTTGGCATCAGCTTGGTTCAGCCAAGGGTTTGCTCGGAAACAAACCTTGCTTGACTTGAAGAACAACCTTGCTAGATAAAGTGAAGTATGCTTGAACTTACACTTAAGAAGACTTTAAAAAGATAACCTTGCTCGAAAGGCAAAATACCTTGCTAGATTAAGTAAAAGCATGCTGGGAGGCCTAAGAGTGCTCGATATCCATACTAATCCATTTTCAGAGAGGTTGAGAAGATTCCAATCTTCATTATGTCTTTTCCTCATCCCAAAAATCTCCCCCTAGATTGTAACACCTCAGCTGTACCAAAACACCTCTAAGGTTACATACACTTAGCCAAAATACACATCAAATTTATAAAGAGAAATTATTTAACATAATTAAAAATTATTACAAGTTGGAATTCTGTATCATGGACATTACAAAGTAAGCCTAAGCTAACAAATAATCTCATCTTCTTGAGCTTGAGTCTTTCATACTTCTATCCAACTTTACAGCTGCGACACTTTCTATAAAAATGAATAACTGACTGTGGTTAGGATGCTCATAGGGTAGAGTCCATCTGATTATCTCCTCGAGGTCCTCCATATGCATAAATTCTAAATCCGTGTCCTCCTTGATGATGCCCAAGGCCAGTACATCAGAGTTTATGAGAATGAAGGATCCATCTTTATCTTCAAAGTCAATGCTTGCAATCCTTCCATTTCTCTGGACTTCATAATTAGGCCTTGACATCTATCGTCTCATATTCAAACACTCCATCATAGTTGCAAGATGGTTTTTATATTTGGTCTTTGACTTGTAAGTTTCTTCAATATAACTTATCTTCCTCATCTTTTTCACCCTTCTATTCCTCTCATACTGTGATAGTTCCAATTTCCTTTTCTTGTTTAGCACGGGGAACCCTTTGTAGGCTTCATTCCTGAGATGGTTAGATAGCTCATTCTGTTGTCTTCCAACAAACCTATGTATGTTATGATAATCATGCAAATTCATGGTTGCCATCTCAGCCAGCTGCTCATTCTCGAACTTTAAAAAATCATCTTTAAAAACAATCTCCTTCAAAACTCCAATTTTCATGATCACTTTTAATGATTCAGTTTGAGCATCAAAGAAGAGCCTCTTAGGTAGGTCCATGTCAGATGGTGGCCTTTGTCGTCTCTGGTGTGTGGCTTGTGTGGTTGGGATTGGGACACCTACAGCTGAGGATCATGAAGTATGTTTCTTCTTTGTGACAGATACCCTCACATGCCCATTTTTTTTCAAACATCTCAACTATCTTCTCCTTTGGCAGCAAAATCAATTCCAAGTAGTTTTCACCCTCTTTTATCATAGTGGTAATCATCCCCATTAACTCATCATCAGTTGGACCTGCAGGGACATACCTTTAATCTTCATTTTGTTCACCCCTTGATCCACACTGGAATTGTAAAAATTCCTCTATTCAGCCTTCAGTCTTTCCCATTCAACTTTTTGCTCACAAAATAATTCCTTAAGTTGACTTTTACCAAGGTTATCAAATACACCTTTAGCCATCCCTTTTGTGAGCATCAAGCCTTTGAGAGTCTTGATCCTGTTTTCGTCTTCCCATGGCTATACATTCTAAACTGGTTCTTCTTTCACAAACACCACAAAAGGAACCTTTGAAGATTTAGTCTTTTCAGCCTCATTCATTGACAACTTTTCTTCCCTGCTCAGGCCTTTTGTTCCATCACTTCTGCCTCTTGCCTCCATCATTCTATCAAAACGTTTTAATTGTTCATCTTCCTACCGCAGCTTCTCCTTTTTGGCCAGGGTTATGATTCTAGGTCTTTCAGTTGTTGCTTCAAAGTTGACCTTTAGTGATATTCTTTTATGGTGAATTTAGACTTGTTCCAGCTTAGACTGTCAATAAGTTTAATAGAAAAGCCACGTTCAATCAACAATCTGCATTTTCCTTCAAACTTGGCATATAATCTTTCAAGTCTTTCATGTTATGTGCCACCTTTCATCATTCTTTCCAATTCATCCCTTTTGATAGCTTCAACAGTGACAATGTAGGCTTCTTCAAGTTCACTGAACTTCATGTGGCTCAGCTGCTCTTCAGTATGCCCATGTAGTCTCAAAGAAGCCCTGAATTTTTGGGAATCACGATTCTTATTTTCCATCTTTTTTTAATGTCCTCCAATTCACCATCCAACAACTCCTGCAACTCCACATATGACATTAGAGCAAGGGTATCAAATTTATATCCATGATTAATCAGACTTAGAATTAATGAATTTTTCATTTTGGCATTATCCATATCTTGTATATTCTCCCTGTGCTCATCAGTCATTGTCACATCAAGGTTATCAACAGTGTTATCAACATCATTGTCAGATAAGTCATCAAGTGCTTCAATTCTTGGTTCATTAACCTCATGCTCAGTATGTACATCATCAGGCACAATGGTTTGTAGTGGAACAACCTTAATAGGACCGTCTATCTCCTTTGGGCTTTCAACAATATATTCAGTCCTTTTAGGATTACCTACACTCTTGCTCCTTCTCACATAGATTTTTCCATACTTTCCCCAGATCTCTGGATCCCATTCTTCAGGATACTTTTTCAGGTCATCCTCTGCTTCATCAGGAATTACGTGCTTATTTGAATCATCATTAATGTTTTCAACAGTGGTTGGAGTTGGTCCCTCTTGTTCAGACTTTTTCATATTAAAAATGATTAGGGCCAGTCAACTTCTTCAATTTGTTTAAGCTTAATCAAGCTTTCAATCACCTCCTGGTCTAGCTCCCCCTCTTCATTCAAAGTTTTATTGATCTGAGCTTCCTCTAACAGTTCTTCTTGCTGTTCAATTTCTTGCTCAGTTAAGGATTTTGCAATTCTTTATTTTTCTATCATCTCATTCAAAGTATTTGCATGCCTTTTGGCATCTTATTCTGCAGTTTCATCAATATCAAGAATGTCATCAATGGATTTTTTCTTTTGAATGTTCAGAGGCTGTAATCTCTCTTCACTTTCAGCAATGGATTTTCCCTTAGATTTCCTTCTGTCTTCATCAGTTTCCCTCACCACTTCTGGTTCACTGGGAAAATTGTCAATGTCATCCATCAAATCCTTCATCTCCTCATCAACATCATCACCCATTTTTAACTTAGAGGTTATATCATCAATATTATCTTCAGTTTGAATAACCTCCTCAGTTTCACCACCTTCCTTCACTATTGTATCAGTTTGTGGCTCAGTGACTATAGTATCAGTTGCTATAGCTTCTGTTAAGACATTGTCAGCCACATTATTTTCATTATCAGCCACATTCACATCAATCTCCACATTCACATCAATCTCTCCTTCTTCTTTATTTACCTTCTCAACTACCTCCTTCTCTAATACCACATCTGCAACATCATACTCCTGTTCACCTCCATCTGATTCATCAGCATCATACTCATAGTCATCAATTCTCCTCTCTTCACTATCATCTTCTTCATCACTTCCTCTATACAAGTTACATAGAGCTTTCAATGTATCCTCTCTTACTACAGCATCATCCTCCACCATAATATGATCCTTATCGACTACAGGCGGATTCTCCCCTTGTTTTGGTACAGCTGAGGTCTTCTCAACCTCAACCTCTAGGGTTTGAATCCTCTTATTTGGTTGTGCTAACATGGTTTCCAACTCAGATTTTCGCTTCCTTAACTCCTCATTCTCTCTCCTTAAATCAACATTCTTCACTACAGCATCCGTATATCTTCCAATTAAATTGACACCAGGGGAATGGGATCTTGAAGGAGTATATGAGAAAGTGTCAGGAATTGTTGTTTGGGGTTGGATAGGTGTATGGGTAGGTCAACAATTTGTGTTTGAGTTAGGGATTGACATGGTGTGTTAGGCAGGTTTAGTAAATGTGCTGGAACATATTGAGGAATGTAAGGTTCATGAGTAGGGTAGTCATCTGTTTGGATTATAGGTTGGTTTAGGATTTGGGTTAGGTCAAGATTTTGTGCTGGTGGGGAAGGGATTGGTTCATTGTGTTCGTTTTTGGGTGGAGATGTGGTTTGTGGTGGTGATATGTGTTGGGGTGCTGATATAGATTGGTTAAGCGGCTGGTGTTGGAGTGAGGTTGGTGGTGTAGGTATAGGTTGGTTCAATATTTTCCCTTGTTCCTCTGCATCAACAACCTTTTCAACAATTTCATTTACTCCGCCTCCATCACCTGTATTATCACCATCATCTCCATCATTTCCGTCATAATCGGAATGATCATCTTCACTTTCACTCTCCTCCGCCTCCTCAGAAGTCACATGAGGTGACCCTGGTACATGCATTATCTCCAAATCATTATTCAATAGCCATGGTAAAATATCAAACTCAGCATCAGGATTGAAGTTACTTGTGGAAGCCAACTTTGCTATCCTTTTATAAACATTGGGATCTTGCAGTAAGTGTGTTGTGCCAATGGTTGGAAAATCTTGTAGCACCCGATTGAATATAATCTTCAAGAATCTTGGGTAAACAATGAATTTATCCTTGTTAGACTTCCTCAGATTTGCAGGCAATCCTTCAAAAATAATCTTTGAAAAATTAAATGGCTAACTAACCACAACAGCCATTGTGGCATTAGCTAGATCACGAATCATCAAAGTCCAAGAGCCCTTTCGAGGTGCATAACCCTGAACAATGTGATGTATCAGGAACCTGCAAAGGTTAGGGAACACATGCCCTTTTTAAACCGGCCTTCATTTACATCTCCTTGGTATCCCATAGTCTCCTGAAAAATAGTCAACAATCGATTTGTGGAGAAATGGATTGGTGCTTCAACAACATCATCAGTTGTAGGCTTGCTCGGATAAGTTGTTTAGTAATCACAATATCCTGTAGGGCAACAGTAGCCTCTATCCGCCAACCTCCAGCATCATCAAAGAGTTGGGCCGAGTGCCATAAATCTAGTTGATGATTTCTATAAATAACCGGGCACTCTGTCAACGAAAATCGTAAATTCGATCTTTGTATCCATCTAATCATCAGTGCCACTGGTTGATTATCAGGATTGATTTGAAGCAGAGCGCACATATTGTGCTTTTTCTCAAATGGATATGTCGGTTCTGTCAAAACTGTACACACACATTCAACGTAGAAATTATTCATTAAGTTCATAACTTTGACTTGTTTTAGGTAATAATTTGAAGAAGAAAAGAAATAATTTCTTTAAGAACATGTTCTTTGACAAATTGTAAACCTACACATAAAGAAGAGACGTTAGTGAGATGAAATTAAAGCTCTAATTCCGTACGAGCAATGTCGGAAAACTATCAATTGAAGCTTACCGAGTCAGAATTAGAGGGCTGACCATTTTAGGTTAGGAAGTTAAAGAAACTATTGAAATTCTGGGTATGAGAAAATAGCAGTAATGTATTTAGTGAAAGGAGGGAGAAAAAGTGAAATGTAAAATATTTCTAACTCCCCCTTTTATAGTATATCCTTTGTATTTTGAAAGTAGGTTTTAAAAGAATTTTGTCATTTAGTGTGAAAAAACTGTCAAAGTATCTCAGTGAAAATATCTGTTCTTTTAAAACCTTGCTCGATTAAGCACATTTTGCAACCCTTGTGATGCAGCGGTAAAACCAAATAGAAGATCGATTCACATTGATTCTACGAATACCCGTGAAGAACTTCACAAAACTCCCAAAATCCGACCCAAAGGTCTAATGGAAAATGAAGAGGAAAAAACAGTTATTATCAAAATCAATTCTGTCTTTCTGAATTACATAACCAAACTATAAATAAGAGTTCTAATACGAAATGGGCCTAAAACGGGCCATGGGCCAAACACAAACCCAAAAATATAAACGTAAAAGGTGCTGAAAAAACAATAAAAGGCTTATAACTTTATTTAGGAGTCGTTTTTGGGCTTCAGACAGGGGCAGCCACAATGTGCTCCTCGTATCAAGCTTCGATTTGACTGGTACTGGGCCTGAAACGGAGCTTCCTGGGCCAAGTTATGCCCGTTTTCGTGGGCCACCCTTTGTTGCGCGATCTTGGGCCTCCAGAAACATAATAGCCAGGTCTTCAATACTTGGGACCACATAATTCCCCCTGGATAGAAAAAATTCGACCTCGAATCCGCCACATATAAAACACTTCACCCCGCTACTACTAGCCCCCTTAGAGGTCGACCCAGTGTTGTTGGCCCCCGACCTCTGTTGACTAGGCACGACACGAGGTCCTCCACTACCCGACCCCGAATTTCCTCCAGCAGGGGATGGTGAATACGAACAGCCCACCCGACGGTTTTGTTTTTCAAAAGCCATGGCCCTTTGGTATGCCTCGGCGACCGTTAACGGATCAAAAAGATTTACAGAGTCCATGATTTGAACCCTTAAACCCCCAATATACCGAGCAACGAGTTGTTAATCGGTTTCTTGAATATCATTACGAGAAATCAAATGATAAAACTCGGTCGTATATTCATCAACCGACCTGGATCCTTGTTTCAGATTCTGTAAACGTTGATACATCAACCGTTGAAAGTTGTGAGGTAAAAAAGTGTCCCGCAAACGCTTCCTCATCTTGGCCCATGTCATGATCCGTGACTTCCCGAGTCTATTTCGTGTCATCTTCAACTGTTGCCACCATGCTGACGCCCTCCCACATAGCCTGGTAGCGATCAAAGAGACCCGCTTATTTTCAGGGACCTCTCGGAACTCAAACACCTCTTTTACAATAACCAACCAATCGATGAACCCCTCCGGATCCAAACTAGTCCCATCAAATTCTGGGATATCAGTACGGATCCCAGCATCCCAACGCCGGTTTCCATCTCCACGTTCTGGTCTTGGTCCCCTCTCGTAACCTTCTTCGGAAGACGACCCATCATTACCAAAAAATGGATTATCGAAATCCCTATTTTCTGGGGCCGGACTCCGACGATTCATCAAGTCAGCCATTCGATCAGTGAGTTGATCGACCACTTGATCACACGCGCCATAAATAGTTGTTCTAACTCTAGTTTTCTAAACCTCATCCACCGGTCTTCTCCTTGGAGGCATTTTTGAACCAAAAATTCGGCTTTGATACCTATTGATGCAACGTAAAACCAAACAGAAGATCGATTCACGTTGATTCTATGAATACCCATGAAGAACTTCACAAAACTCCCAAAATCCCACCCAAAGGACTAAGGGAAAATGAAGAGGAAAAAACAATTATTATCAAAATAAATTTTTTCTTTCTGAATTACATAACCAAACTATAAATAAGAGTTCTAATACGAAATGGGCCTAAAACGGGCCATGGGCCAAACACAAACCCAAAAATAAAAACGTAAAAAGTGCTGAAAAAACAATAAAAGGCCCATAACTTTATTTAGGAGTCGTTTTTGGGCTTCAGACAGGGGCTAAACCATGTGCTCCTCGTCTCAAGCTTCGATTTGACTGGTAATGGGCCTGAAACGGAGCTTCGTGGGCCAAGTTATGCCCGTTTTCGTGGGCCACCCTTTGTTGCGCGATCTTGGGCCTCCAGAAACATAATAGCCCGGTCTTCAATACTTGGGCCCACATCACCTTGCTAGGAAAAATTTATTCACAAAAGTTGCTGGATAAAGTTTGTTTTTCAAAGTTTGCTCATTACAGAATTTTTTCTAATATTATAAAGTAATTAAAAATACAACTAAGTGGATAAAGTGAAGGAAGCTTACTCGAATATACAAGATTGCTCGAGAAATAAATCACAAGACAGATAATCAAGTATAATGCATCAGATAAGCAACCTTGCTCGGAATCAATAAAGAATCCAATTTTAATAACTTAGAAATATTTCTAATTGCAACCTTGCTTGAATATTTAAAACACACAAACCTTACCCTAAATTACTTAGAAAATTTAACACATATTCATTCAAGTATAAATAATCATCAAGCTTGCTCGAATGAGTTAAACAGTCAAACAAATCACCTAAGTTTGCTATAAAGTTCCAAAATCATAAAAGCTTGCTAGAAATAACATATTCAGACATAGTCAAAGCATTTGGCTTGCTATAATGAGTTACACATTCAATCAAAACACCTAAGTTTGCTTGAAAGTATAAAATCTTAAAATCTTGCTAGACACAACATATTCATAACATGTATCACATAATTATCAAGTGTGCTTGACAAAGACCAACTTTCTAAACGACCAAGTTTACTCGAAAGTAAATAATTATCAAAGTGTACTTGATAATACATGAATAGTTCTTTTAAGTTCAAATAAACAAGTATGCTCAAAAAGGATGAACTTCCGACAAAAACATCTAAGTTTACCCGAAAGGTTGAAAATCATCAAACCTTACTCGAAAGTACACATTCAAACATATTAAAGGTAAAATGCAACTCTTTTTGACTTAAACCATATTTCAAAATGTTTTATCATTAAAGATCAAAGTTTAAGAGCAAATGGTGCATAATGAGATTAGATTTCAGTCTTATATCCTTTCAAAACATTTTCTTTTTTTTGTGAAAAGATCTCAACATGGGATCATATTGATTAAGTCGCTTCTCAATACTTCATTCTTAGCATCATTATAACAGCTTAGGCAGGTTAATAGCAGGTCTAGACTTAGCATGAATTTCATTGCCTTGGTGATACACTTAAGGTTCAATTAGTTTGCATGAAAAAGAAATGGATAACACTTATTGTACTATGACGTCCCAAATCTCTTCTCAAAGCTTATTTGGGTTTCCCAGATCACCTCGAATTGACTCCGACCCCCTGATATTTAGGCAAAATATTTTTATTATGACATAACATATAAATATATTTGATTTTTCTTTTCAAAACTTCAAACATATGTGAGGTTGAACGTTGGACTTACATGTCACGCAGTTCGGACTTACAAACCTTTCATTCGAGACATGACAGGACTTACTTTTGTGCCCCCATCTCTGTAGTTCTTTAATTAACCCTCATGTTTGATTTTTCTTTCTAAATTTGTTAACATATATCAACTTTTGGTTGAATAAAGATAATTTTGTTCACATTTGTTCTTTGTAATGTATATTAATTGATTCATCTTTGGTGACCAAATACCAACAGGCTCGTGTATGACTGGGTATTCGCTTTTCTGCCTATCATTCATAGAGATTTATCTTGAAATATGCATATTCAACAGTGTATTTCCATATTAAGCCTAACATTTTTATTATGTTTATATCACCTCAGTTTTTACACATCATGGAAAGCAACCATACATATCAATGACTGCATTAATTGTCTTTTTATTCTATTAAATCCATATGATTGGCAAAAATAATCAATGTACTATCATTTCCCATAAGGTTGGATCAATTTTCATAGAAAACCTTTTAAGATTCTACAAAGCTTTGAACTGAATAATCTTATCATGTCTCATCACCATTTTAACTTGATCATGTTGTCAAAAACATTTTTCATGGAAAAACTTCTGTTGCAAAATATTCGTTTGAGAATACAAGTTTGACACAAGAAATCAGTTTTCACTCAAGCAAATTGCAACATATTCAAGAAGAATCATAACATGAATGACACAATCAAAACAGGCAAACTCCACACTGATTATGCAAAGCCTATCCTATCCTATTCACATAATCATATCAGATTATTCACATAAACACAATCCACATAATCAAAGCATCAGATAAGCACAGAGATATATCAATGCAAATGTGACATCCGAGGCAAAACCGAGTACACCTTAGTACTTACAAACTCGAATAAGCGTTTAACCGCTTATTGCGTAACGAACAAACGAATAACCAAACGGGTCTGGTTATGGTCCGGATATCCCAGGGTGCTATCTATAAGCGATATACGATCTATGCAAGCTAAAATATTAGTAATATGGCCTTAGTTCGATAGCAAACAAGTTAAACGAAAACATGCTCGTTTAACTACCCGCTATAGATTTTAACGCGAAAGATAGTTACAAACCAAGCATTGTATCATCCGTTAAGCTGAAAAAGACTTACCAAACACTTATTTGAAATGTTTTAAGCAATCCGTGAAAATATTTTTGATTTTTACAAACGTATAGTATGTTTTTATAATTTTACATAAAACTAGCCGAAAAACACTCGTTTTCGCTCCGTTTGTCGCACCCGATATATTTTTGTCGCCAGAAACCAAACCCGAAATAAATTTGGACTCGGAATTTCACGTTTGGGCACGTAAATCGAGAAAAGTGGGCCAAATGGGCCCAAAAGGGGACCCAACGAGCCCAGCCCGCCAAAGAAGACTTTCCCCCCTTAAACCCTTTTCATATTTAAACAAGTTCTAAGATATTTGGTGATATCTTTTTCATGAGAATTCTGGACACAAGTTCTGCTCCAGCCAGAAAACCTTCAAACCCTAAGGTAAGGAGCTTAAATAAGTAGCTTTTGTACTTGTTTAAAGTCGTTTAATACCATAAAAACATGTCTTGGTTACTAAAAATCATTCCTAACCGTGTAAAAATCCTAAAAATGGTCCATAAACATGTTTTGATCATAAAAATGGTAAGGAACCAAGTTCTGCTGCAACTTATAAACTAAAGTTGAGTATGGCCTATGAGCCAAGTTCTGCTGCAACTTACTAAACTAAAGTTGAGTATGGCCTATGAGCCAAGTTCTGCTGCAACTTATAAACTAAAGTTGAGTATGGCCTATGAGCCAAGTTCTGCTGCAACTTATAAACTAAAGTTGAGTATGGCCTATGAGCCAAGTTCTGCTGCAACTTAATAAACTAAAGTTGAGTATGGCCTATGAGCCAAGTTCTACTGCAACTTATTAAACGAACTAACTTGATTATGACATGAATGTTAAGAAAATAATGTGATTATGCGTATTGTGGGCGGATGGGGAGCCACAGTATTTGGTGATACGTGGTAAATACTATATGTGTATATGTGTCTATGTACATGCTATGTGATTAGCCGTAGGAAATACTATGTGTAGAATATACTAATTATTTACGTGTACACTATATAATGTTTGAGTTTACATGGAATCATTGTGGGTGGAAGGGGGACCACAGTGGTTGATGTTAACGCGGAACCGTTGTGGGCGGAAGGGGGGCCACAGTGGTTGAGTTTATGTGGAACCGTTGTGGGAGAAAGGGGGTCCACAGTGGTTGATTAAACACGGAAATTGGAAACAGGTAGTACGAACAAACAATCACGATTTTACCGAAATTTCGAATTTATATTATAAACCTACATGTGTGCATATGCACACACAAGGATATGGCTGTACATATTTATACAACCGTAAATACATATTTTTACATACGCGCGTACATACAAACTATGACTGTATGGTGCGCATAACTGATTTAGTTAAAACTTATGAAACTCACCAACTATTCGTAGTTGACCTGTTTTAACATGCTTTTCAGGTAATCAGATATGAGAAGTAATTTCCTGTGCGTTACGTGTCTGTTTGGTGATTGATGTCCTGGGCATTTGAGTTAGAAGTAAAGTGATTGAAGAACAGGTTTAATTGTATCACCTAGTTTGTAAAAGATGTTAGAACGATGTAATATATCGTAAATTAGTTAGTAATGTTTCTTTATGAACAATGTATTTGATACCAGTTGTATCTGTTGCATTTCCGTTTTACGCTTCCGCAATTCGCTTAACGGGGTGTGACAGCAAATGCAAACAAACTTATTTTGATGTCACACACATATTCACTGAAACCAAACATAAGCATCATAAATACTTAAGTCACAACGATTGACATTCAAGCACACAGATTTCATCAATCAGATAATCAACCACACAGCTTTCACTCACAAGACCATAAAGATGATCAGTTAGCATAGTTAACACACATCATCAATCAGAGCTCATCAGATTTGATCATTCCCAATGCTTTTAAGAGAAAGTGGAATCTGGTTTTATCAAGTGGCTTGGTGAATAGGTCAGCCAAATTATCACTTATATCAACTCTCTTCATTTCAATAAGTCATTTCTTATTACAATCCCTAATAAAGTGACGTCTGATTTCTATGTGCTTGGTCTTGGAATGTTGAACTGGATTCCAACAAAGCAGCAGTATTATCAATGAATATCGGAGTGTTCAAGAAATTAAACCATAATCCAACAATTGATTTTGAATCCATAGAACTTGTTCACAGCAGGCAGATGCAGCAATATACTCAGCTTCAGCAGTTGAGATGGACATTGTAGTTTGCTTCTTGCATTGCCATGACACCAGCCTGTCTCCCAGAAATTGACAACCTCATGTTGCAGCCATCATAGTCACTGTCAGTATAAGCAATCAGATCAAAGGCATGGTTCTTTGGATACCATATCCCCAAATCAGGTTTCCCTTTCAAGTATTTAAAAATCCTCTTGACAGCAGTCATGTGAGACATCTTTGGACTTGATTGGAATCTTGCACAAACACAGATAGCAAACATAATTTATGGCCTTGAAGCAGTCAGATACATTAGAGATCCAATTTTTACTCTATACTCATGTTCATCAACAAGCTCCCCCTTTTCATCTGCAATCATCTTTTCATTGGTGTTCATTGGAGTTGCAGCAGTCTTGAGGTCTTGACACTTGAACTTGTTTAGAAAGTCCTGCACATACTTTGATTGACAAAGGAATATGTCATCCTTCTTTTGTTGAACTTGCAAACCCAAAAAGAAATTCATTTCACCCATTGAGCTCATGCAGTATTTGGACTTCACTACTTCTTCAAATTCAAAGCACATTTGTCATTGGTAGACTCAAAGATGATATCATCTACATACACATGTAGAAGGAGTAAATCTCTTCATCTTTTCTTGTAGGAGAGGGTCTTATCAATGGATCCCCATTGAAAACCATTCACAAGCAAGTGATTTGATAACTCATCATACCATGCTCTTGGAGCTTGATGTAATCCATATAGAGCATTGTTTAACTTATAGACTCTATTTGGAAAATCAGGGTACTCAAAACCTGGAGGTTGAGTAACATACACCTCCTCTTCAATCTTTCCATTCAAGAAAGCAGATTTAACATCCAATTGAAACACTTTTATATTCTTTGAAGTAGCATAAGCTAAGAAGATTCTAATTACTTCTAGCCTTTCCACTGGTGCACACACTTCCTCAAAGTCAATACCTTCCTCTTGTAAGCAACCTAGTGCAACTAGTCTTGCTTTGTTCTTTATGACTATCCCTCTCTCATTCCTTTTGTATCTGAAAAACCCACTGGGTTCCAATGGCATACCTGTTTCTTGGCTTATCTACAAGTTCCTACACTTGCAGATCTCTGAATTGAGCCAACTCCTCTAGCATTGCTTCTACCCAACTATTGTCTTTTAAAGCTTGAACAATGTTCATGGGTTAAACTTGGGATAGAAAGCAGGAGTACAAACAGTGTTTGCAGACTCAGATGCACTTCTTGTAACTCTTTAATTAATGTCCCCAATGATGTTTTCAGGTCTTTCATAGGAAGTTTGCACAATTAAATCAGTAGACACATTTAATCAAGACTTGTATCATTGAAATCAGGTTCATCAATGATCAAATCTGTTGATGCATCATGAAATTCAGTTGATTCTTCACCAAACTTTGTGAACAAGATGCAACATTATTTCCAATGTTCAAGTTATGAAACAAAGTTTCAAATGTTGCTTCTCCGTTTGCTTGTTCTTGACTATGATCTTGTTTGTTACTAGGATCTTCCTCGTTCAATACATGATCACCTTGAACCTCTTGATTGTCTTGTATACCATGTTATTGATCTTTTCTTTGATCATGACCTTGGTCTGGATCATGAACTTGTTCAGTTTTAGCAGTTGAGGGATTCTTAATGAATCTACATTCAGTCTTTTACCAGCAACCTTGGACCATAACTTGTCCAAATCAATTTTCTATTCAGAATTTTCTTCATGGACATTTGTCTTGTAAAAAGTTACATCAAAGTTTCCGGGATAAATCTTGAACGACTTGATTAATTTTTCAAGGTCAAACAACCATGATGCTCCATCCACAGTATTAAACTGATTCTCATTGAATATCACATCAGAAGATTGAATCACACTCTAATGATCTTCGACATAGACTCTATAGGCTTTTGAGTATGTTGAATACCCCACAAAGAAACAATCCAAGGATTTAATTAAAACATGTTGAGATAGTCCTTGGTATTCAATAGTGAGCACTTGCAACCAAAAGGTTTGAGGAACTTGATGTAGGGCTTCCTTTTGAACAAAATCTCATAAGGAGTTTTGTCATGACCTTTATTGAGAAGAATCCTGTTCTGAACATAGTAGGCTGTATTAATGGCTTCTGCCAAAAATGTAACAGGTAGATAAGCATATTCTAACATGGTCCTTGCAGCCTGAATGAGTGTTATATTTCTTCTCTCTGCAACTCCATTTTGTTCAGGAGTTCTAGGGGCACTGAATTGTTGCAGAATTCCTTTTGCAATGCAAAACTCATCCATTACCACATTTTTGAACTCAGTTCCATTTTCACTTCTCATAACCTTAACCCTTACATCCAACTGACTCTCAATCCTTGTAACACAACTCTTGATTTGTTTAGCAGCCTCATCTTTGTTACTTAGGAAATTAACCCATCTGTATCTTGAAAAATCATCAATGATTGCCAAGCAATACCTTTTCTTTGCTATACTAGGAACACTCACTGGACCAAATAGATACATATGAAGCATCTCCAGTAAAATTTCAATTGAGTTCACAAGTTTTTCGTTGTGTGATGACTTATGCTGGTTACCCTTTTGACATGAAATGCATTTTTCATCAAGCTTGAACTATCTTGTAGGTAAACCAATTACATGCTCACCCTTAAAAAGTCTGTTCATGTTCTTTAGGTTGACATGATAATCTTTCTGTGCCACAATTTGGTGTCATTTTCAGTGGCTTTTGATACAAAACAAGTACCACCCCTAGAAACTGCATCCTTCATCTTCAATTCATACAAGTTTCCATTTCTAGGAGCCATCATCATAATCATATTTGGAGGAATTACAAATTCAGGTTTGAGGATGAAACAGTGAGAATCGTCAAATCCAACCTTATAACCTTTATCACACATTTGTGAGATGCTCAAAAGGTTATATTGTAATCCTTCCACATAAAACACATTGTCAAATGACCCTTTGCCATTGGTTAGAATGCCTTTCCCCACAATCTTCCCACCATTTTCATCACTCCCAAATGCAATAGGTCCTTCAAATTTTTCTTGATAGTTCACAAGAGACCTCTTGTCACATGTCATGTGCCTGGAACATCCACTGTCCATATACCATACATCATTGATTGGTGTGGACTGTTCCTGCACAAATCAAACAGAATTGATTAGTTAGGTGATAAAATACAAGCATCACCGGCTTGAAAATCATTAGTAACAATGATAGTTATTGCATTGTAATTAGGAACAGGTTTGGGGTCCTCATAAATAACTTCACGTGATTCATTTGAATTATCTGAATCATAACCAGATTCATATGGGGATTTCACATATGGAATAATGCTCTTGCATTCTTCAATGACATAATCTTTCTTCATTCTTGTCACTATAGTTTCACTCCTTGGTTTCCAAAGGAATCCTTGGGGCTCAAATCCATGTTTCAACATGAATTTCTCATCACCATTTAGCTATATTGGCTTCTTCTTTGAGAACACAACCTTTTTATCCTTCTTTCCTACTCTTGGTGACCTATCATATTCATTAAACTTCATAGACTTGGAGTTTTTTGTTAGGGACAATTTTGATGAGTTGTGTGTTCACTTGAATTTTCTTTTTCACTTGTTGAACCACATTCTTCTTTACATTCATATCTACAGTCTTAGTCTTCTTTTCACTCTTGGCCATAACACTGCTTTTTATATCACTAGTCAGTTTCTTGCTTTTTCCTAAGTATTCATCATACTTCTGTTTGTAGAAACCAAAGTGTTGTCCAAACTTTGTTGTATCTGGTACATGGAATGGCATGAAAGTGTATATTTCATGACATGAATAAGTGTGATGTCCATACACGTCACATTTCTTGGACCATACTTTTCCTTTAAAGCTTTCATAGACTTTCCTTTCTTAAATTTCACTAGACTTTCCTTTCTTGAATCTTTCACTTGGTCTTGGTGGATCAATACCAATTGTCTTTTGTGAAGACAGACCATCAAAGTTAATTGAGAAATGTACAAATTCTTCAATCTTGATCTCTTTCCTCTCAACTGTGCTTTTCACAAAGATTACTTTCTCCATTCTAATTGGTTCATCATCAATACTTCCTCTGAATCTTGCTTGTCATCTCTCATACTCTTCCATACTTTCTACTTCTCCAATGTCGAACAATTCTTGGCTTGAAAACACAGGGTAAACTGGAATAAAGTGTTCACTATTAATAGTTTCTTCAGTCTTCTTCTTGTTATTAACCTTTTTTCCTTTTCATTGATGAGAGACATCGAAGCCCCTTTAAACTTTTATTTTTTTATAAAACAAAAAAATGAACAAATAATATAAAATACAATAATAATAAAAAAATAAACTAAATTAAATAAAAAAACATATAAATAAAAAATAAAAAAATCAGCTATTTTTTGTTGTCGCCGTCATGTTGCTGGTTCCTCCGAAGATGTTCAACCAAATCCGATCGAAAACTGAAATTTGTTTCCATTCTTCATGTTCTTAATAAATTAGCAAGTTTCCCATCTTTGTATAGTGTTGAGATGGGCTCTGGCGCATCGTTGTACTCGCCTTGACAAATTGCTCTACCCGAGTACTCCAGTATCATATTATGAAAGATAATACAAGTATAAATTATGTTTCTTAACTTATCCATTTGGTGAAAACGAGCCGGTTGTCTAATAATAGACCAACGTTTCTTTAATACATCGAATGCCCTTTCGATGTCCTTTCTGGTTGACATGTGTTTTTTTTTTTAAGAAATTGATGTTTATCGTCAGTCGGGCACGTAAAGTAAGAACCAACGTGGCTCATTCCGGATAAATGCAGTCGACTCGATAATATCCGTATTCATAGTTCACATCATTCGTGGAAAATGAGATGTTAGGTGCAACTCCGTTTCTGAGGCGGTCAAAATGTAACATCCCAAAATTTCTAAACATAATATTAATTATATTTTTTAGTATTGGTGAGAAAGTTTACTCGAGTTAGTGGGAAATAATAAATAAAGTAGGAGTTAGTATGGGTCGGGCTAGTGTGGGGTAATGGATATGGGTTATGGACTTGGGTCATGAAGGAAAGAAGGAAGAGACCATGGGCTTAAGCCCATGATCCATAATTATATAAACCTTAAATTCCCATTTTCATTCATTTCACACATATTTCATATACCACGCAAAACACACACTTAGCTCTCTCATCCTATCTCTCTCTAGCCGAAATCAACAAGTAAACCCGAGCATCGATATGAGATAATGATAGTATGATATTGTAGAGATCCAAACATGTTAGATCTAGTCACGAAACGACGAGCTGACACCTTTAAACCGTTAAAGTCACGAGATCCGGGTGGAATCGGGTATAAACCGAACCTAAGATGAGCTTAGGGGTCACCCTAGCTCATATCTGGATCGAACAAGACGAAAAACGGGAAATGGAGGTGAAATAAGCGAGATCTCGCTTTTCCGGTGAGATCCCGGTTTCCCGGTGAAGGCGGCGCCGGAAAGACGGCGTCGGAGTTGGCTGGTACGAGGTTAGGGTTTTATGTCAGAGAATATTCTAACATTCTCTGACCTAAACCTAATTCATTAGCGGGAGCTTAACGAATGAGTCTTGATTTGTTAGCGGAAGTTTGACGAACTAGCCTTAGTTCGTTATGCCAATTCGTCAATGGAAGATAACGAATAAGCCTTAATTCGTTATGTCAATTCGTTAAGTCAAGGATGAAAAACTAACCCCAATTCTTTAAGTCATTCGTTAAAAAGAAATAACGAATTAGAAGGTCCAATTCGTTACATGGACTGATTCATTATATGGACTGATTCGTCAAAGGACCAGTTCGTTATAAGGTCAGTTCGTTGTGGGTCATTCGTTATGAACCCAATTCGTTAAGAATAAAGTAACGAACTAGAAGTTTAATCCCTGGACTTAGAGAAAGAATGAGATAATTACATAATAGTCATTGGACTTTGATAATTGATGAAAGATACCTTTAAAGGTTAGCGAGTTGCGATTAACTAACCGGGTATTGATTTAATGAAGTAAAACTGGCTTAGACGCGTAAGATTAATTATTTAGCAATGAGAATGGCTAGAGCGATATTTAATATTGCGTTTATTAAGCAGTTAGTCGCGCACATCTCAAAGAGGAGTAACCATTAACGGAAGAAGTAACCGAGTTCAGGTGAGTATCTAGCCCTATTCCTTGTTAAGTTTTCGGGGCTGTGTGCATACTTGATGTGAAGTGTGAATACACTTACCTTAAGTGGTAAGCGTATGCTATAATGTTAAGAAGTGATATATATATATATAGATGTTATGAATTAATGTCTGTCGATGCGTGAACGATCTCCAGATATTGCACGTGTAAACAGGGAAAGTAACGTTCGTCGGTGCGTGAACGATCTTCGGATCTTGCACGTATCATCCAGTAAAGTGGTTGCCAAGTGGTTATTAGTGTGTATGAATGCTATGATGTGACTTATTTTATGTAGATGATAAATTGATATGAAGTGTGTTATAGACAAGTAGGCTAAAGCGTGGTAGAAGTGGATAGGGGTCTAGAAGGGTGTTAGCGGCATATCAATAGTACATGCTAGGGTGAGCCTATGCGTGCCTTCGTTATTAAAGTGGCATAATGAGAGTGCGTGGTAGAGTAAGTCTATGCGTGCTGTCAGGCCCCTCGATTTCAGCTGGATCTTACTTAATCATGTCATAACTCACACAGATTAATGTGCCGACAAGAAAGTTAATGACGGGTTGCTATATTTAGAAATATATCCGTTTGTTAAAGGCGGAATCAATAACAAACATACAGTTGCTATGAATAATCAAAGGTAGAAAGCACACACAGGATTCACTCAAAAGATTTCCATCTATATAATTTCATCATACAAAGTGGATAATCGATTTAGGGTTTTAGGAATCCTAGGACAGCCATCACACGATATTCTCTTAATAAATGTGTCTTTCTCTGTCTATGTGTGTGTTGTGTCTTTGGCGGCGTGCCATAAACATTCTATTTATAGGCCTGCCAACCTAGGACAGCTGTCATTCCTTCTAGAAACCCTAAATACAATTGTACATATTCAAATTACATATTCAAAATAAACTAAGTGTAAAACAAGTCTTCCGAGTAGGCTTTTCATAAATCTTCATTTTCCGAGTACGCTGTGTACTCTGCCATCCTTCAGGACTTGGTAACATAGAAGTGTATTCGAAATCAGTTTCCGGGTAAACTTTACTTGAAGAGTATTTTACCAAGTCAAATACTCACCGAGTAGACTTCAGTCTTCTTGGCTTTGTCAAACTTTGCCCGACAAATCCTTACGAGCAACCTTGTTCTTCAATGATCCATTTCAGCTCTTTGCTATAAAATAACTTATTAGCAAAGTGTATTCGGGAGTACTATTCCTTGCTAGAGCTGAACCTTGCCCGATATTACTTAGAGATATTCCTTTAGATCATCAAGCATACTTGGACCATACTTATTAATGAATACCTTGCCCGGTCTTCCAATCACTTGGCTTCTTGGACTTGGTTAACCAAACCTTACTCGGAAGAGTAATATACTTGGCTCTGAAGAACAGACTTGCTTGATAAAGTGAACCTTGCCCGGATTTACATAAACTAGTGAACCTTGCTTGGCAATAACTAATTTGCAAACCTTGCTCGGATAACCACTAAAGAAGACTACTTGAAGTAAACCTTGCCCGGTAGACAAAATATCATACCCGGCTAAGTAAAACCTTGCTCGGATGTCTAAGGTGTGCCCGGATCCATACTTAGTGAGTTCTGAGGAGGTTGAGAAGATTCCAATCTTTAATATACTTCATTCTGGTCAAATCTTTGACTCAACAATCTCCCCCTTAGGTCAATTGTTTGACTCAACAATCTCCCCCTAGATTGGAACACCTCAGCTGACCCAAAACATTTCTATGGTTACTTACACTTAGCAAAAATACACATCAAATCAAAAATCAAAATTACATATTCAAATAACATAAGAAAATTACATAATCAGAAAGTTGTCTGAAGACATTACAAAACAAAGCCTATTCTATTGATCTTGTCTCTTTCTTGCATTATGAATGGCTTGTCTTCGATTGATTATCTCTGAAGCAGCTTTCATCTTGAAAATATTAAGGGCTTGGTAGTGAGTGTGACTTTCTGGTATAGCCAAGTCCCTTATATCCATCAAGTCTTCATTGTGCAGGCATGTCAAGTCTTCATCTTTCTTAATGATCCCCAGAATTTTTCCATCCGAATTCCTCAGTACAAAATGATTATCATTCTCTTTGAATTCAATGTCAGCTATAATCCTATTTTTCTGTACTGTGTAATTGGGGTGTCTCATTCTTCTTCCCAAACTTATACATGTATTCAAGTTGGACAATGGATTCACATCTCTGAAGGTCATCTGAAAGTCTCTTTCAGCTATGTCCATTCTTTTAAGCTTCGCAGTCCTTTTTGACTTGTGAGACTGAATCAACCTCCAGCTCCTCTTTTCTTTTAAGAATTTGAATCCTTTTCCAGCTTCTTCATACAAGTATTTTGACAGATCATTCATCTGTCTACCTGCCAATCTGCTTCTGTTTCTGTAATCATACAATCTGAGAGTGGCCATGCTATTCAACTGTTCTTCATTGTAGTCACGAAAGTCACTCCTAACCATAATCTCTTTCAGCAATCTGCTTTCCATAATCACTTTTAAAGATTCAGTAACTGAGTCAAAGTACAGTTCCCTAGGAAGATCCACATCAGACTGTGGTCTTGTTGTTCTTTGTTGTGCAGAACTGCTTGACTCACCTCTTCCTCCTTGACCTCTTCCTCCTTGTGGAAATCTTCTTGAAATAGGAGGTCTGAAGGGAATGGACTTCTTTGGTTTTGCAGACCTCAAGTTAAAAACATTAATGTATATAGCCTCAACCATATCTGTTGGTAGATTGGCAAGTTCAACAACATTGTGTCCTGCTGCTTTAAGTTTTTTTAACATTTTATCCATGCCAGGAGTTCTTGCCAATCCAGCAGGTACAAACCTACCATCAGCATAATATCTTGGGTTCTCTCCTTCCCTTAGGGCTTTTTCCCATTCATCCTTTTTAATATAAAAGAGGTATTTCAAATCTTCCTTTTCCAAGACATTGAAGTCTGCTTCAGTCATTCCTCTTTAATTTATCATTATGTTTCTTAGAATGTTTATCATTTCTTCATTTTCCCAAGGGAGAAATGGTTCATCCTCAGGTTCAGGCTTAGGTTCCTCTGGGATGGGTGTTTCAACAGTAGGCACTTCATCTGGTTTTTCCTTTTCAGCCTGTTTCTTTTGTTTCTCCCTCAAAGTTTGGATTCTTCTCTTCTTTGCTTGAGGTTCATCAGTTGGTTCAGCCTGTTTGGTAGAACTCTCAGTTTGGACCCTTTTCAATTTTTCTTTTCTTTTCAGTTTGTTGTACTGGTCCAACACTGATTCTCTGGATAAATGTTCAACAATCTCAGGCTTCATACCTCTTTCCAGCAGGTATCCACACATTCCTCCAAACTTTTTCTTCAAATTTTCCATCTTTTAAAGTTTCTCATTTTCTTTTACACACTTCTCAATCACCTTCTCTCTCTCTCTGTTATATAGATCTTGTAGTTTGTCAAATTTTAGGTTAGACAGATCTTTTTCTGAATGATTGTGCCTTCTGAGATATCCTGAATTTCTGACTTTCCCTATTTTTCTCTTCCATCTTTTCCTTCAGGGCATCTCTCTCTTTGTCAAGTCTCATCTGCAACTGATCATCATCAAGATCAGCTAGTGAATCAAAACTTATGCCATATCTTCTTAGTTTTTCAATCAAAGGATTTTTCCTTTTAGCCTCCCTCATACTCAACTCAATGTTTGTCCTCTGTTCCTCAGTCATTGTGACTTGAGGGGACACAACATTAGTAGATTTCACATTCATTTCCTGATCATTCTCAGGGTCATTATCATTATCATCAGAATCTTCAGATTCATCCTCTTCTTCAGTTAAATCATTCATGGAATCAATTTTTGGTTCATCAGAAGGTGGATGATCTGGTTCATTTATGGTTGGCACATCAGGAACACCTAGAATCTTTTGTCCTAGTCGTGGTGTCTGCAGTGGTATTGCTCTGATTGGGCTATCATCATTGTCACTATCATTATCAGGAGTCTTAACATAGTATTTGTTCTTTTCATCCCATCTCCCTTTCTTTACAGACTCAGTACCTTCATCTGACATAAATGTTTCTGGTCGATCCCTTTTCCTTGAATACTTCTTTCCATACTTGGGATCATCCACATACTCCCATTCATCAGGATTTTGTCTAATGTCATCTTTGATCTGTAGAGCTCATTTTTGTGCAGCCATTGAGGCCATGGACTCACCAATTTCTTCTTCAGCCATCATATCAGTATTCAGATTTACTGGTTCAACAGTCTCATTTGACTTTGTTTCTTGTTGACTTTCAGTTTGAAACATGCTGACCACCATAGATAGGGAGTTATTAACTTCCTCATATCTTCTCAACTCAATCAAGGCCTCTATCACTTCTTGATCAGCCACTTCTTCAATGAATTCCTTTGCAAATTGGATTGATTGATCAAGTTTTCCTGCTCTGCCAACTCTACAGGGTCCATAGTTTGGGCCAGTATTTCTCTGTCCCTTGTTTCTCTCAAAATGTTTTCTTGTTCCCTTAGAGCAGCAGCAGCAGCTTCATCATCTTCTCTAAAGAAAATATCCTTTCCTGGATATGCCTTAACAGGCTCTTCTTCAAAGACTATTGCCTTACCCTTCTCAATCCTTCTCCTCACATCCTCCTCATCTTCAGACTGTACATATTTATCTATTTCTTTTTCAAGGGCTTCCAGTTCTGGGTCATGCTCTATTCTCTTGGAACTTGCTTCTTGATCAGGGTCTGGTTCAGTGTTTATAAGTTCCTCAGTAGCAGCATTTTCATCAATTATTTCTTCAGTTTGATCATCAGTGACATCAGTCTGAACATCAGTAGCTATGTCAGTTAAGACATCAGTAGCAATTTCAGCAGCTACATTTTCCTCAACATTTGTCTTTTCAATCTCATTCACTATCTCAACATTCTCTACATTCCTTTCCATATTTCTCATTTCATCAATATAGCCATAATCTTGTTCTACACCTTCAGACATATCACCTTCATCCTCTTCTTCATCCAAAATTCTCCTCTCCTCACTACTTTCCTCTCCATCATCATACATATTCATAATCAGCATTAAACTGTCTGCAGTCTCAACAACTGCTACAGTCTCTTCAACATTCACATTTGAGACAGTTGGCATGGATTCATTCTCCCCCTGTTTTGGGGCAACTGAGGTCTTCTCAACCTCCTGCACCAGGGCTTGAATTCTCATGTTAGCTTGAACCAACTTCTCTAACAGCATCACATTTTCATTGGTCACCTCCTCATTTCTTCTTTTCAATTCAGCATTCTCTAACATCAAATCTAGATTTCTCTGGAACAGGTCTGTGTTAGTGAGTGGTGATGTGGGTGGTGTTGTGAAGAATGTTTCATGTTCAGGTTGTTCTGTGGTGTGAGTTTGGTAAGTGGATAGTGGTGGTGATTGTGTATGAACTGGGCTTGGAATGAGTGAGTCTATGTGGGTTGGGCTATATGTAGGTGGTGTTTGTGGTGGTGGTGATGTATGTGATGAGTTTTCAGGTTGGCTAATGGTTAGGGTTTGAGGTGGGGATTGAGTGGTTTGATGTGTTGGAGTTTATGGTGGTGAAGGTACAATGGGTTGGTCAATGTGTCGTGGTGATTGTGGTGGTGTTGGAATAGGTTGTTCAAGTTGCTCAAGATGCTCCCCCTGAACAGGTGCATCAATATCCACAGCTACTCCAGCTCCTCCTCCATCTCCATCAATATCATCATTTTCATCATCAGAACCATCATCATCACTCTCAACATCATCTCCTCCTTCCTCCTCTGAGCTTAACTCAGGCACAAGCATCACAACCAAGTCATGGTTCAACAACTATGGCAATATCTCAAATGGGACATTTGAGTTGTACACATTTGAAACACTTGGATTCTGGATTCTTCTGTATGTATCAGGGTTTTGCAACATGTGTATAGTTCCAACAGTGGGTAGATTTTGGAGTTCACTGTTGAAGATTATCTGTAGGAACCTTGGATATTGTAAAAATCTCTTCTTTTCTGCCTTCCTCAGGTTTCCTACTAATCCTTCAAATATCATCTTTGAAAAATTAAAGGGCAGATCATATATAATCCCAACTGTGGCATTTGCCAAGTCGTAACTCATCACGGTCCATGATCCCTTCCTTGGAGCAAATCCGTGTATAACATGGTGAATAAGAAATCTGTACAGCATAGGGAACATACCCTTCTGAAACTGTCCATCATGAACATTTCCTTAATAACCCATTGTCTCTTCAAATATTTTCATCAGGTGGGGTGTGCTGAAGTTTATTGAGTTGTGATCACCATCATTCAACCGGAGACATCTTCTTATCATTCTCTCTGTAATATGTATCTCTTGTCTAGCCACAGTTGCCTCGATTCTTTTACCATTTATGTCCTCAACCAGTTCTGCAGATCTCCAGAAATCCAAGGAGTGATTTCTGTAAATTACAGGGCCTTCAGTGAATGCGAAACTGACATTGGACCGAGCCATCCAAGTTATCATCCTAGCTATCGGCTCATTGTCAGGTGTGACATGTAGAAGTGCACACATATTATGTTTTGGTTTGAAGACATACTTGGGTTCATCGTCTGCCATATCTGAATCACATAAACAAACATATTCAAAGTGAAATTAGTCATAAAGTTCAGTACTTTAGATAATTTCAAGGTATAAAAATGAAGAAGAAAGAAAAGAGAGAAAATCATCAAGAACCTGTTCTTCGACAAATTTATAACCTAAACACATAAACAGAGTATTAGTAATCAGATACATAATCAAAGCCCATTATAGTCTAATCATGGTCGAAAAACACATTAATGTTGCTTACCGAGTCGGAATTAGAGGGCTAATTCAAGTTAGGGCTAGGAATAATAGAATGTGATAAGTCGGTTTGGGTTTCTTTGAGAGTAAGCAGTTTGCAGTGGAAGGAGAGAGAGGGAAAAATAATGTTGAAAATTTTGCCTAACTCCCTCTTATATACCTTTTGAAAGTGGGTTTTAAATGATTTTTGTCATTTTGTGAATTATTAGCTGTCAAACAGTAACATTATCCACTTGATATTAAAAACAATATTTATCTTTTAAGTTAATAAAACCTTACTTGGAATTATTCTTTTCAAAGTCTACTCGGTATACATCCACTTACAAAGCTTACCCGGTCAAACTTTGTTTGGAAAATTTTCATTTTTGAATATACAAAGTTTGCCCGAATCCTTCTATTTATAAACCTTGCTCGATTAAGCTAATTCATTTAAAGTTAAGACATAATGAAGAAAGCTTACCCGAAATACTAGATTTCTTGAGAAATTAATCACAAGGCAAATAATCAAGTATAAGCATCAAATAAACATCCTTACTAGGAATCAATCAAGACACCCATATAGATTTCTCAATTTCAAATTAAAACTTATCTAGCATAAACCCTAATAAGAATCATAATCACTTGTCATACTAAATAACATATTCAATCAAGCATACTAGAAAACATAGTGTGCTCGAGCAACCATTCAAGAGAATAGTGTGCCCGAACACCTTTCTAATGCAAAGTATACCCGAATAACCTTCATATAGTACAAAGTGTGCCCGGAAAAGGATTTCTAGCAGACAGGGTACTCGGAAAGTTAAGTTTTGAAATTACCAAGTATATTGAGGGAACAAAAGTGTACCCGAAATATAAAGTGTGCCCGGAAAACAAAGTTTGCCCGAAAACACTTGTAATTTCAAAGAAATCATAAACACACATATCACAGAGCATGCTCGAAATGAAATTAAAACACATAAACATTTAAGTGTGCTATAGTCTAAAATTTTATAGAGCTTGCGCGAAAATCCTATGTTAGCACTAAGCTTGCTAGGATAAACACATTCAATCATCAGGTATGCCCTTACCCGAAGGATTTCAACATGTCAAACCATACCCGAAAAATGACAAACTTAAATAGTAATATCTAAGCATGCCCGGAAAGATTAACAAACCTTTCCTAACAACATATTCACACAAATCACAAAGCTTACCTGATGTACTTGACTAAGTTCATAAAGTTTTCTTGGAATCACTATCAGCATATAACATGCATAGCTTGCCCGAAATAAGAATTTCTTGTTAAAAGCTAGCTATAACAACACATAATCATCTCAAGACTTCAAGCTTGCTCGTGAAATGAGTACAACAGTGTACTCCACCCGGAAAGTGTAAACACTTCAAAGCATGCCCGAAAATCATAAAGTTAGTCAAAAATGACTAAGCTTACCCGGAAAGGTCATAAATCATCAAACCTTACCCGAAATATCATATTCAAACATATTCAACTGTTTTGTGCCCGGAAAGGTTATAAAACATTAAACCTTACCCGAACTTACATATTCAGCCAATTAAAGGCAAAATGCAACACTTTTTAACTTAAACCACTTTGTCAAAATATATTTTTCATTTCAGATCATAGTTTAAGAGCAAATGGTGCATTTAGAGATCAAATTTCAGTTATATTTCTCTTCAAAATAGTTTCTTCCATTTTCTGAAAAGATCTCAAGAGTGAGATCATATTGACTAAGTAGCTATCTCAATACTTCACTCTTAGCATTATTATGAAAACATAGATAGGTTAACAGCAGGTATAAACTTAGCATGAATTTCATCTCCTTGGTGATATGATTTAGGTTCATTTAATGCATAATGCATTAATGGTCAACACTGTGCTATGATGCCTCATATCCCTTCTCAAAGCTTATTTGGCTTTCCCCAGATCACCCATATTTGACTCCAACCTCCTGTATTTGGTCAAAAATAGTTTTTGTATGACAGAACTTTTTGTATTTTTGTATTTTTAGATTCAAACATATTTAGAGGTTGAACGTTAGACTTACAGTTAGTAACATGCCTTTCATTCAAGATGAGACAGATTTTGTCAACATCTTTGTAGTTCTTGTTGTAACCCTCTTGTTTGATAAAATATTTAAAACACTTATCAACATTTGGTATGATTTATTCATTCTTCCCTTTGTTTTTGATATTTTCTCAAATTTTCTTAAAGCATGTTCTTTGTCATATTTAAAGATGTTTCATTTTTGGTTGACCAAATAACAACAGGCTCGTGTATGACTGGGTAATCACTTTTCTGCCATATCATTCGGAGAGATTTATCTTGAGACATGCAAAGACAACTATGTATCTCCACATAAAGATTAGCATATTCATTATGTTTATATCACCTTAGATTTTACATCATCATGGGAAAGCAACCATACATGTTAATGACTATACTAAGGTCTTTTTAGCCTATTAATTCCATATGATCAGCTAAGTAGTCAATGTATTATCATTTCCCAATAAACATAGTTTAATATTCAATCACCCCAATATCTCTTCATTGTCAGGTTAATGGCTATCCTGTTTGACCAAAAGTGGTCAACATGACCAAACATACATGTGAATATATGTCCTTTCAAAGTTAGAGCTATTGACATAGTTTTAAGTGAAGGAATAAGAAACAAGTTATTATTGCCCCAAATGCATTCAGTTTTCAGGTCAATGGCTATCCTTTGAATATGTAGAGATTTAAGGACCAAACATACACGGGTGCATGTCCTTCCAACTAGGCAAATGATATAGTTTTTAGCAAAAAAAAACTACTTGAGACTTTTCTTAAAAAAATCCTTCTTTTAAGCTTCTTTTAAAGCTTGAACTAAATAATCTTATTATATCTCTGCACCATTAACAACATGCTCATGTTTTGATCAAAATAGAGTATTTATGTAAAATTCATTGGAAAATCTTCATTTCATCACTTAATTTTGACATAAAACACATTTTGACACAAACAGTTGTAACATATTCAAATCTTAATCAAACATGAAATCATCAAGACAAGTAGACAGTACTAACAATCAAATTCTAACTTATCTTAATAACATCAGAAGATCAGATAAAGCACATATTCAAGCAATTAAGCAATGATATCAGATAAGTTTACATCAACAAGTAATTCATAACAAGAACTCTTATACTGACATCACAAATGCACATCAACTGATAATCATGCAAACTTATCAATCAGATCAAACATGTCAAATTTTGCATTCATACACAATTAAAGCACATAACAGTTAACATATTCAGTAGCATATTCAAATATCATATTTAAGTAACATAATCAAGCATATTCACTAAACATTCAATATGTGTAATCTCTAACAAAATAATCAGTTATCATAGAGAGACACACAACCATGCACACATCCTTAATCAGATTTCATCAGAGTTGATCATTCCTAGGGCTTTCAAAAGAAAGTTGAACCTGGTTCTTTCAAGTGGTTTGGTGAAAAGGTCAGCCAAATTGTCACTTGTATCAACTCTTTGCATTTCAATCAAACCTTTTTCACTGCAGTCTCTGATGAAATGATGTCTGATTTCAATGTGCTTAGTTTTGGAATGTTGAACTGGATTCTTAACAGTAAAATATGCAGCAGTGTTGTCAATAAGAATAGGGGTGTTCAAGAAATTCAAACCATAGTCCAGCATCTAATTTTGAATCCATAGAACCTGTGCACAGCAGGCAGATGCAGCAACATATTCAGCTTCTGAAGTAGAGATTGAGACTGTAGTCTGCTTTTTGCATTGCCATGACACTAGCCTTCCACCCAAAAATTGACATCCTCCTAAGGATGACTTTCTGCTCATGTTGCAGCCATCATAATCACTGTCTTTATATGCAATCAGATCAAAAGATTGATTCTTTGGATACCAAATCCCTAGGTCTGGTCTTCCCTTTAAATATCTGAATATTATTTTAACAGCATTCACGTGGGAGACTTTTGGACTTGATTGGAATCTTGCACACACACATACAGCAAACATGATATATGGTCTTGTTGCAGTCAGATACATCAGAGATCCAATTTTGGCTCTATATTCATGTTCATCTATAGGCTCCCCTTTTCATCTGCAATCATCTTTTCTTTGGTGTCCATTGGAGTTGAAGCAGTCTTGTACTCTTGACATTTGAACTTGTTCAAGATGTCCTGCACATATTTGTTTTGATGAATGAAAATCACCTCAGCCTTCTGTTGAACTTGCAGTCCTTGAAAGAAGTTCATTTCTCCCATAGAACTCATGCTGTATTTGGACTTCATTAACCCTTCAAACTCCATACACATTTGTTCATTTGTAGAACCAAAGATGATGTCATCCACATACACTTGTAACAGAAGCAAGTCTGATCCCTTTCGTTTGTAGAAGAGTGTCTTGTCAATGGCTCCTCTTTTGAAACCATTTTCAAGAAGATGATTTGACAGCTCATCATACCATGCTCTAGGAGCCTGATGAAATCCATAAAGGGCTTTGTTTAACTTATACACCCTGTTTGGATACATTGGATACTCAAAACCTGGAGGTTGAGCAACATACACCTCTTCATCAATCTTTCCATTTAGAAATGCAGACTTAACATCAAGCTGGAACACTCTAATGTTCTTTGAGGCAGCATATGCAAGAAAAATCCTGATAGCTTCAAGTCTTGCAACAGGTGCAAAGACTTCCTCAAAGTCTATTCCTTCTTCTTGAAGACATCCCAGTGCTACAAGTCTAGCTTTATTCTTAATCACCAAACCCCTTTCATCCCTTTTGTTTCTAAAAACACATTTGGTTCCAATTACATATCTGTCAAATGGCTTATCAACCAGATCCCACACATGCAGGTCTCTAAATTGTGCCAATTCCTCTTGCATTGCTTCCACCCAACTATTGTCTTTTAATGCTTGTGCTATGTTCTTTGGTTCTATTTGAGACAGAAAACAAGAGTAAAGACAGATGTTCGCAATTTAGGAATGACTTATTGTAACTCTTTCATGCAAATCACCAATGATGTTTTCAGAAGGATGATTCTTTTCCACATAAGGAGTTTGTACAATCATATTTGTAGACATGTTTGTGTCAAGATTTGTTTCATTGAGTTCTGGATCTTCAATGATCAAATCAGCTTCGGCATCATGAAATTCTGGTGCTTCATCATTATTTTGTCCTGAAGTAGATGAACCATTGTTTTCTAAGTTTAGTCTTAAAAATAGATCTTGAATTCTTGCAGTGGATGCAGTTTCATTTTCACTTGCATGGTTGCTTGTGTCATCCTCAGGCTTAATTGTATCATTCTGTACATCAGGATTGTCTTGATTGTGCTCAGCATGATCAAGTTCATCAGTGTTCCATGAGGAATTCTTCACAAAAGAATATTCTTTCTCTTTTCTTGCAACCTTCTTCCATAATTCTTCTAAGTCCAATGTTTTAGTTTTCTTTTATTCAATTACACTGGTCTTGTAGAATGAGTCATCAAAGTCTTCAGGATAAATCTTGAAAGACCCTATTAACTTCTCATGGTCAAACAGCCATCTTGCACCATCAACTGTATTGAATTGATTCTCATTAAAGATGATGTCAGATGATTCTATAACACTCAAGTGATATTTCACATAAACCCTGTAGGCTTTTGAGTATGTAGAATATCCAATAAAGAAGCAATCCAGGGATTTTGTTTGAAACTTGTTCAAATAGTCCCTTGTATTCAAAAGAAAACATTTGCATCCAAAGGGCTTGAAAAACTTGATGTAAGGCTTTCTGTTATGAAATATTTCATAAGGAGTTTTGTTATGCCTTTTGTTCACAAGTACCCTGTTCTGAACATAGCAGGTTGTATTTATGGCTTCAGCCCAAAAAGTAACAGGCAGATTAGCATCTGCTAACATGGTTCTTGCAGCTTCAATAAGTGTTCTGTTTCTTCTTTCTGCTACACCATTTTGCTCAGGAGTTCTAGGAGCTGAAAATTGTTGTTGTATTCCTTTTGCTTCACAGAATTCTTGCATAACTCCATTCTTAAACTCAGTTCCATTGTCACTTCTCATCATCTTGACTGTCTTATTCAACTTTTTCTCAATCATTGTTACACAACCTTTAATCAACTCTGCAGTCTCATCCTTGGTACTTAGGAAATAAACCCAAGTGTATCTTGAATAGTCATCAATGATCACCAGACAATATCTTTTCTTCCCATTACGTGGTACACTCACAGGACCAAATAGATCCATGTGAAGTAATTCAAGTACTTGATCAATTGAATTGATGAGTTTTGACTTATGAGTAGATTTATGTTGTTTTCCCTTTTGACATGAATCACAATGATCTTCCAACTTGAATTCTCTTGTAGGTAAGCCTATGACATGCTCACCTTTGACAAGTCTATTCATGTTCTTCAAGTTCACATGACACAGTTTCCTATGCCACAATTTTGACTCATTTTCAGTGGCTTTGGAAACAAAACATGCACCTCCTCTTGAAATAGCTTCTTTCATATTCAATTCATACAAGTTACCATTTCTTGGTGCCATCATCATAATCATTTCAGGTGGAATTACAAACTCATGTTTTTAAATGAAACAGTGTGAATCATCAAAACTGACTTTGTAACCCTTATCACACATTTGTGATATACTCAGCAGATTGTACTGAAGACCTTCAACATGAAATACATTATCAAATGAGACTTTCCCATTTGTTAAGATTCCTTTTCCAACAATCTTTCCACCATTCTCATCACTCCTAAAAGCTACTGGACCTTCATACTTTTCTTCATAATTGACAAGAGATCTCTTGTCACAAGTCATGTACCTAGAACAACCACTATCCATATACCATATGTCATTTAGAGGTTGGACTATTCCTGCACACACAAAGAAAGTTTGATTAGTTGAGTGATGAAGTGCAAGCCTTATCAACTTGCAGCTCATCAGATTCAGTTTCAGACACAGCTTGGGAAGTGAGTGTTGTTGGTTTAGGATCTTCATGAGTCAATTCTAAGTTGTCTGAATTATCAGTTTCATAACCACACTCTCTTGGAGTTTTAACAAGTGTGGTTGGACACTGGTATTCAGCTGAGTCAGTGGCATACTCCTTTATCACATAGTCCTTCTTCTCAGAGTAGTCTCTCACATCAGCAACTTGCTCAATTTTACTCTCAGTCTTAGGTTTCCAAAGGAAACCATGTGGTTCATATCCATGCTTTAATAGAAACTTCTCATCACTAGTGAGTTCTGTTGGTTTCTTTCTAGAATGTGCATCTTTTCTTCTTGTTATCTCACTGTTTGATGATCCTTGAGAACCATCAGATTTGACTGATTGACTGTCTTGTCTGATTTCCACATGCTGATAATTCTTCTTCACCAATTTCTCATTTTTCTTAGAAGATTCACTTCTTCTTACTGATTTAGTCATTTGTTTCTTTGTTGTTACTTCAGCTTTCTTCTCAATCTTTGTTTCCTTTGCAGATTTCTTTTCTTCTCTGTTCATGGTTTCATTTCCACACACCTTTCCTTTTCCCAGATATACATCATACTTTTGTTTGTACAGGACAAAGTCTTGGCCATACTTTGTTTCTTCTGGGACATAAAATGGTTGAAACTTCAATCTCTCATTGCATGAGTCTGTGTGGTGACCATATTCATCACACCTTTTGCACCAAACCTTGCCTTTGAATATTTCATATTCTTTTGGTTTCTTGAATCTTTCACTTGGCTTAGGTGACTTGACTCCTAGAGTCTTCTGATTCTTTAAGCTATCAAAGTTAATTGAGAATGGCACAAACTCCTCAATCTTAATGTCTTGTCTTTCAAGTTTTCTTTTGATAAAGACAACTTTCTCAATAATCATAGGTTTTTCATCACTGATTTCTCTATCCCTTGATTGTCTTCTCTCATATTCTTTCATAGTTTCCACTTCTCCAACATCCAACACCTCATGACTAGAAAAGATTGGATAAACTAGGATAAAATTTTCTGTATCAATTTTTTCTGTCACCATCTTCTTTTTGTTGTTCTGCTTTATCCTACCCAATACAACCTTGCTTGGTGGTCTGACTGCATTGTAGTTTATCTTCCTCCTTTCACAAATGTCAAAAGAAACATGTTCTCTTTTCATTTTATCATTCTGTTTCTTCAATCTTGGTGGGACTGGTGGATACTTTGGAAGTTTATCAACAGATTCCGGTTTCTTATATTTTCTTCCTCCTTCAACAGCTTTGATTTCCTCTTCAGTAATTTGATCACTCAAATTACTCAAGTCATCTTGATCCAATTCAACTGAATCAAAGTGATCCTCAGAGACTTGAACTCCAATTGACTTATCCTTTTTTACTTATTTCTTAATCACAAACTCCTCTTCTTCATTCACTTCTACCTTTTTGTACAAATCAACAAATTCTTCCTTGTCTTGAAAGACATCTCTGAATTGTTGCAAGTATGCATATCTTTTCTCTTTGTCAACTTTTGGCATGAAGTTGTTGTTGAATGGAGGTGGAACTGCTTTGTATTTGTCTTGGTCCTTCACCTGGTTCAGTATACCACATATGTTGCCTGTTGAGACCAAATTCTTCAGAAATTCAGTTTCAACCTTCAGTCTTGTGTTTTGCACCTTTTCTTCAACCAACATCTTCTTTAATCCATCAATCTCAGTGATGTATCTGGTTTGAGTTCTGTAATTGATCATGCAATCATCTTCAAGGCTTTTAATCTTTTCTTCACTGATCATCTCACTTGCCTCATACCCATTGATGATACTTTGTTTTCTAAAACACTCACTTTCCAGCTTGCCTACTTTTGTTCTCAATTCAATGATAAGTTCATTTAAAACAACAGTAGGAGTAGAGTGTACCTGAGATGATGTTCTTTCTCAATTATGGCCATGAATGCCACATTTGCTTTCTTGATATCATCTGCAATGTCCTCTTCATGATTGCACCAATCAAAATTTCCTTCATGCTGTGTAGTCACTGCCACATTTCCTTGATTTCTGATCTGATTTTGATTTGCTGGAACAATGTTGTTTGGAACATTTTGAGCTGCTTGAAGGTTTTGATTGTTATTCATTTGAAAACCTTGAGTTTGTTGCATACTTTGTTGTTAATTATTCATTTGAGGCTGAAAGTTGTTGAAGTTGGGGTTGTAATTGTTGTTGCGATTGAAGTTGTTGTTGTTGAAGTTGTTCATTTGATTGTTGTTGTTGTTGAATCTTAGCTGATTTTTTTGATAATGCTGCTGACCTCTTGGTTGATTTTGTTGATATTGCTGCTGACCTCCTGGTTGTTGATTCTGGTATTGATTCATTTGAAAGTTTCTTGGTTGATTGCATTCTCTTGCAAAATGACCAGGTTGCTGACAATTGTAGCAGATTGCTTTTGACTTGTCAAATCCAATCCTGTCATTAGGACCAGAAACCAGATACCTACAAGTTCTGTTATACAGCCTTTTACTTCTCAAACCCAACATGGCAGCTTGCCACTTCAAATCCATGTCTTCCAAGTCATCTGCATCAATTTGCTCTAAATCATCTTGTACCACACTTGTGTGAATTAGGTTCTTTGCAACAAATGCATTATATGACTCAATAAACATAGACAACAATGCATTTGTTTCATTGTTTTGACCATTTACACCACTAGAGTGATGCACATTCCCACTTGCCATTGAGGCAGTTTCAGTATCATCAATCATTTGCACATTGAACCTCTGCTGATTTCCTTGATTACTTGTGCTACCTCCAATGAAAGATTTTGGAGTATCAACATTATGTTCAGCTGGTTCTTCAATAATGGGAATTTGTTATTGATTCTTGGTAGACAGATTTCCCATGAGTGCAATCAATGCATTTAAACATTGAAGCAGGGTCTATCTTACTTAATCATCTCATTCTCTATCATTTCAAGTTCTGCAGCCTGAAGAAAGCATACTACATCATCCACTTTCAATTCATTGAAATTATGCTTCTGAAGGATGAACTTGCAAGCAGTATACCATTCTTTTGGCATTGAGTTGAGTAACTTTGTATTTTAATCAAAGTCAGTCATTACATAATCAGTTGTCCTCAACTCATTCACAATACTTAGAAAACGTTCTAGTATTGATTTCAACCTCTCTCCTTCCTTATACTTGAACCTTTCCAACTATTGCTTCAATCTTTGCTTCTTTATGTTCTTTAGTTCAGTATTCCCTTCATACATCTCAAGGATGGCATCATACATTTGCTTGGCAGTTGTGTGATGTGCCACCTTGGTCAAAATCTCCCAAGACAAACCTAGCTTAATCATAGCTAAGGCTTTGTCATCCACCTTTCTCATTCTTTCTCTTACTGCAACAGTATCAGCTGTATTTGCACCTTCTTCAACAGCAGCTTGTGGACATTCTTGATGGAACCACATATCAATATCATTGTAGCATACGGCTGCTTCAAAGAGTACTTTCCCCTTATATAAAGTTTTCCTGTCCATACAATCTTGGTATCTTATTAGTGGACACCTCTTGTTCCTTATAACCAGACATTTTGAGAAATCAAAAATCAGTTTCTTTGTAAACACAGAGTTTCAAAATAATCAGATCTGAAAACAGAATGCTCAGATCTGATGTGTCTGATGTGATTAGAACAGGATTTAGATATAAAGATTAGAACTTTAATTGAAATAAGGAAGAGAAAACACCGGTAGATTGTAGACCTGAAAGAAAAATGAAAAACAGGGCTGTTGACGTCACAAATCAATCGAACAGTGGTCTGCTTACGTCATTCTTCTTCAAATCTTCAATCAGCAACAATCTTTCCAAAATAGCAGTAACAAGCTTTGATACCACTTGTCAGGCCCCTTGATTTCAGCTGGGTCTTACTTAATCATGTCATAACTCACACAGATTAATGTGCCGACAAGAGAGTTAATGACGGGTTGCTATATTTAGAAAGATATCCGTTTGTTAAAGGCGGAATCAATAACAAACATACGGTTGCTATGAATAATCAAAGGTAGAAAGCACACACAGGATTCACTCAAAAGATTTCCATATATATAATTTTCATCATACAAAGTGGATAATCGATTTAGGGTTTTAGGAACCCTAGGACAGCCGTCACACGATATTCTCTTAATAAATGTGTCTTTCTCTGTCTATGTGTGTGTTGTGTCCTTGGCGGCGTGCCCTAAACATTCTATTTATAGGCCTGCCAACCTAGGACAACTGTCATTCCTTCTAGAAACCCTAAATACAATTATACATATTCAAATTACATATTCAAAATAAACTAAGTGTAAAACAAGTCTTCCGGGTAGGCTTTTCATAAATCTTTATTTTTCCGAGTATGCTGTGTACTCTGCCATCCTTCAGGACTTGGTAACATTGAAGTGTATTCAAAATCAATTTCTGGTTAAACTTTACTTGAAGAGTATTTTACCAAGTAAAATACTCACCGAGTAGACTTCAGTCTTCTTGGCTTTGTCAAACTTTGCCCGACAAATCCTTACGAGCAACCTTGTTCTTCAATGATCCATTTCAGCTCTTTGCTATAAAATAACTTATTAGCAAAGTGTACTCGGGAATACTGTTCCTTGCTTGAGCTGAACCTTACCCGATATTACTTAGAGATATTCCTTTAGATCATCAAGCATACTTGGACCATACTTATTAATGAATACCTTGCATGGTCTTCCAATCACTTGGCTTCTTGGACTTGGTTGGTTAACCAAACCATACTCGGAAGAGTAATATACTTGGCTCTAAAGAACAGACTTGCTTGATAAAGTGAACCTTGCCCGGATTTACATAAACTAGTAAACCTTGCTCGGCAATACACTAATTTGCAAACCTTGCTCGGATAACCACTAAAGAAGACTACTTGAAGTAAACCTTGTCCGGTAGACAAAATATCATACCCGGCTAAGTAAAACCTTGCTCGGATGTCTAAGGTGTGCCCGGATCCATACTTAGTGAATTCTGAGGAGGTTGAGAAGATTCCAATCTTCCATATACTTCATTCTGGTCAAATCTTTGATTCAACAATCTCCCCCTTAGGTCAATTGTTTGACTCAAAACGTGCTTTCATTATCAAGTGGCATGACGATAGTACATGGGAGAGTAAACCTCTACGTGCCTTCGTATTAAAGTGGCATTATGTAAGTACGTGGGAGGGCAAGCTTCAATGTGCTTTCGTAAACAAGTGGCTAAGATGTATGGGTAACTAAGTGGTTAAGCGGTAAGGTCAGCGGGTTAGATAGTGGACTATGTTTCTTCGGATATGTATAAAAATGCATGTAGTAGTTGTATGAAAAGTTGTTTGATTAACTAGAACTCACTCAGTGTAGCTGACTTTTAGTATGCACGCAGGTGATCAGACTAAAGAGCTAGCATGAGGATGACACGTGGCATGGATTGAACGACTGCCATCTAAAGACGAAAGAAATGGTGTTTTAAATATGATGTTTCAAGTTGGTTTTAGAGAAAAGATTAAACGTTTTGTAATGAATGCTTGAAGTTAACGTTTCCGCGAAAGTTTTAATTAACTCTGATTTGTAAGAACTGCGTTTATGAGTAAATCATACGTTAAAGTAAGGCTACCGGGTTCGGGGCCTTACATAAAAATAGGGGACACATTTGTCACAACTACATCACTGATTGCACTGGGCATCCCAAAAAACACATGTCAAATCCAAAGATCAAATTATGCAACAGCCTCAGCATTATTGTTGGGACATCATGATCACCACGATGATATTGACCTTGCCTAGCCATTTGTAATTCTTCTAAAGGCCAGTGTATGAAATCGAGGTTACCAAGCATCCCGGGAAAACCGTATCTCTGTTGATGCACCTCGTATATTTTTTGTAAGTCACTTTGAATCGGCTTCCTCAAATATTTTTTATGATATAGTTGAGGAATACCTAATATTAATAATTTAAGGTTAGATTATAAAATTTACGCTCAAAATAAGAAAGTTTAGAAATAAATAAAAAAATGATAATAATACTCACATTCGTAGAATGTGTGAAGGAATTCACGACCCATTGTCTTGTACATCTGTAAATACTCTTCTATGGTGTTTCTCGTGATCCCGTACGCATTTTTGCATTGGAGAAAAACACGGTTTACCTCTCGCGTCCTCCCGTTGTTGGAAAAATGCATAATCACGTCTAAATCACCAACTATTCGTAAAAATAGTTGGCGACTCATCCGTAAACGGCGCTGAAATCGTTCCGAATCAAAAGTTGCGTCTGGCGAAAAACAATCTTTTATCAACCTGTCATGAGCACCTACACGATCATGTTGAAGATGAGGCCGTCTTGTTCGTGGTTGTGAGATTTCGCAATGCTCAACTAAGATTTGGGCAGCCTCTCTAATGGCACTAAATATCGCTTCATCCTCTGCATCCGAATCATAAGTAATGTTGGGATCGGGGGTTGTAATCGGGTGTCGAAGATGATTCGGAAGACATAAATTTTGGAGAAAATATATAAGTTTAAATAGGTGGATGATATGTTAGTAAACATTGAGTAAAAGATATATATAAAATATATTTTTGATTTATATTGTATAACGGTAATATATATAGCCGTTGAGGAGGTCCCACATCCTTTTCTCCTCCACCGCGTCCATCGTCCGGAATCCCCCCCACCACTGCCCCCCCAACCGCGCCCCATGGCAGCGTTCAGCGTCCTCGACGCAAAAACAAAAACCCCTACACCGCGCCCATAGCGTGGTGTCTAAGAATGGGTCCTGCTAGCCACACCCAAGCAAAATTCTAGACACCCAACCTACCCGCCGGGGAGAGCTATTTCTGGCGTGAATAGATGGGTATTGTCATATCCTGTCTGTACCTTCATTGTGTTCGTTTTTGGGTGGAGATATGGTTTGTGGTGGTGATATATGTTGTGGTGATGATATGGGTTGGTTAAGTGGCTGGTGTTGGGGTGAGGTTGGTAGTGTAGGTATAGGTTGGTTTAATATTTTCCATTGTGCCTCTGCATCAACAACCTCTTCAACAATTTCATTTACTCCGCCTCCATCACCTATATTATCACCATCATCTCCATCATTTCCGTCATCATCAGAATCATCATCTTCACTTTTACTCTCCTCCTCCTCCTCAGAAGTCAGATGAGGTGACCCTGGTACATGCATTATCTCCAAATCATTATTCAATAGCCATGGTAAAATATCAAATTCAGCATCAGGATTGAAGTTGCTTGTGGAAGCCAACTTTGCTTCCTTTTATAAACATTGGGATCTTGCAGTAAGTGTGTTGTGCCAATGGTTGGAAAATCTTATAGCACCCGATTGAATATAATCTGCAAGAATCTTGGGTAAACCAAGAATTTATCCTTGTTAGGTTTCCTCAGATTTTAGGGCAATCCTTCAAAAATCATCTATGAAAAATTAAATGGCTGTCTAAACACAATAGCCACTGTGGCATTGGCCAGATCACGAGTCATCAAAGTCCAAGAGCCCTTTCGTGGTACATAATCCTGAACAATGTGATGTATCAGGAACCTGTGAAGGTTAGGGAACATGCCCTTTTTAAACCAGCCTTCATTTATGCGACACTCGTCAATTTCAGGTTAACTCCGTTAACCCAAACTCCGATAATTCAAACTCAAGCGCACATGAACTATGTCATTACGGTTAACGTATTTCTCATTGCATTTAATTATAGTTTAAATGACACATGACAGTCAGTACACAAATAGTCTTTTGGAGTTTCACCGAATCACACACGAGTCGACTCAAACCGTTGATGAACAAACAATAAATATTATAAACAAGTACTTGGTATAAATATGTGTTATGTTTATATGTAATTTGGTGCTTGCATGTATAACATCATATTATGGATGAAAAAGATTAGTTTGTGCTAGAATTAAACTAAATAGAAGTTGAGGGTGCAAGTTGTAACATGTGAAATAATTAATTATTATATAAACAACTTAATAACACAAAACCTAACTCTTTTCCCTCACTCCCTCTCCCTCTTGCGATGGCAGCCCCCCCTCCCTTGTTCGGCCGAAACATACAACACACACACATACAATCATCCTTGCAAGCTTGTTGAAGGTTTAAAGTTCTAACTAGGTAAACTAAACACTATATCTAAGCTATTCAATCGATTATTGGCATCATTGAACATATTAATCATAAACCCTAGATGTTAAAGTTGTTTATTATTGATGAGTTAGGGTTGTATGCATGGTTATTTGTTCATAGGTTAGTAGTTTGATAAATTTTGGTGAAAACTGATGCTGGACAGAACCATAAATGCATGTTAAAACGATTGTAACTTGATGTTAATTATATGTTTTGAAGTGATTATTGATTCTATGATGTAGTAGGTCGAGTCTAATTTCTAAATAGTCTGACTTTCTAATTTTTGGACGTGTGTAAGTCAGTTTTTATTAATTTACAAATCTATTGCGCAAGTCTGATTCGGGAAGCCTTCTTATAGTCTGTTTTGTAAATAGTATATCTCACAAACGACAAGACCAATTGAGTTGATTCCATATCTGGAAGTTAAAAATTTGAGTGTGAAATCTAACCCAATTATCCTTGAATTAATTGAATTAACAATGTAACGGGAATATTAAAAAACGTTTTGTTGCGCATGATAATGTCTGCTGTGTACTTACTGTGTTGTTTTGATTCTTGTGATAAAATCGTATGTAATAAAAATATTTTTAGAAACTTAACTCAGTTTTGCTTCTGTGATGAATTTTTGGTGATTTTATCTATAGGTATGGTTAGTGAAATAGAGTAATCTTGACGTGTTAAAATCTCTATTGGTAACTTAGCTGCTGAATTCTTTGATTTAACATGAAAAGTGATGATTTGACCGATGTTTGCTATGTATTTGACATATTTGCCCTTGTGGTAGATATTTTACTGATGATGCACCATAGTAACACTTAACACTATACTTTTTCACACATGTAACTTATTCACCAACGTGTTTGTCAAGTAACACTTGTTTCACAAACGAACACATCTCATGCATAACTTTTATGTGTCGAGTCTAGAGACTCACTCGTAGTTCAAAAACTTAGAAATATCGTTTTTTTAGAGAACTAGAGAGGATTTCTTTGACGCACGCTTTTCTCGGATATTTGATAATGTAACATCACGTAAATTTCGAGTTAAAAATGTCAAGTTTCCAAAGTTAAGGGACTAAATATGCGAAAATCCAAACCTCAGGGTTTAAAATGAAAATTCTGTTTTCTTGTCCTATCGCGATACGCGATGGGACAAAGGACAGACCCATCGCGTATCGCGAAGGGCTTGGTCAAAAGGTTCTAGAAGTAGTCAACAGCAATACGCGATCGTTGTTGAACCAACATCATCGCGAATCGCGATGACGTGGTCTGACAAGTTGTGACACGTGTGCCACATGTCAGCCGATGGTACGAGGTCACGCCACGTGTCACCACGTTGCACCGCGTCTGCCACGTGGCGACCACGTGTCAATCCTTCGTGGTGACTGGCCAACCCTATGTCGCGATACGCGATAGGGTTATTTGGTGCCCATCACGTATCGCGAAGGGATACCATATTGGCCTATTAATTGACGCCATCGGACTCTTATTACAATCACACCAAAACCTGTTGTCTCTCATCTCTCTTACATACATTTCTCTCTCTACCTCGAAGTTCGTGCCGATTCCTCGATAAGCGTGCCCTCAACTTCTCAATATTCGTGCCATATCCCGACGACGTATCAAGGAGGAAAGTGTTGTAATACCGACATCCCAACGATTGTCTCAAAGTACGTGCTGTATTGGTGTCTTGATTTGCGTGATCAAAGTGAAGTATTGAGTATGGAAGAGTTGAAAAAGAGTAAAAGGAATTGAAGTGCTGCCCGATCTTCTAAGGTTACTATAAGCCGACAAAGGTAGGCATAATGCATAAGGTCGTGCATAATGCATAAAATATTGAAAAAGGCTTATAACCTAAGGTCGTGTAAATACTCGATACCTTGATAAATAAAAAGAATAAATAACAAAGAAAAGAAAAGAAAGAAATATAAATGTATATTCAAACATATGTGGATATATAAATCTTTGTTATAAATATTATTTAAGTATAATGAGTATTCTTAAATAATAAAGAAGAAAGATATATGTTTCTTAAAGAAGAAGAAATGTAGGGTTTTATAAATAAGATATCTATAGGTTATCTTATAAAGAAAGATATTTTAAACTAAAATGTTTAAAAAGAAAAGAGATTACTTTATAAACTAAAGGTTTTAAAGTAAATCGAGGTGGCGATTATAAAATTAAGACTAAAGGTCTTAACCCGAATTGTATATCCGACTAATAAAAAGCTATACTCGTACTATAGGTGCGAGATAGCAAGAGAAAGAACCTCGGACGGTGTTGGAAGCCGATCCCAATCAAAAGGTGAATACGCCCAACTTTTACAAACTTGTTTTAATCCGAGTCAACTTGTTATATGAAAAATTTTACATGAGATTAAGTGTCTCTAAAAATATTATGAATAAGAGTAAAAGCCTAGCCCTCAGGCTGTAGTATACGTTTGTCTGGATCCTTACATATGTGGTAAAATGCGGTGGGCACATCACACCACGCTTGGTCACGACCTCCAGCCATGATGGACCGGACCTAAGTACGTTTGAGTGAGACTGACCATGTGTATATTTATGGTACCTAAGTACGTCGAAACGCTGCGGTGTTTTGCTAAGGTGACCTAGTGTAGAGACTCAAGTTTATAATGATATTGTTTTAACTTGATTATACCTAAGCCAAGATGGGCCGAGGCTTATGTGGTCTCGAGGGGTAATTAAGTAAAGAAAATATTTTTAGCGTCAGCATATTCACCAGCATTCATTGCTGACGTATTTTCTTAACATTTTGCAGGTAATCAGGATTGGCGCTTGAGAAAACGAAGGACTCAAGATCCGATGGCTTGGATGTTTTGTTAAACTTAATTATAACTAATGGTGGTTTTGTAAACTTATAAACAAGTAAACTTAAATGAGACTTTTGTCTCATCTTTTGTAATGTAAATATTTACAACTTAAATCCCTATGTTTTATAAGACTTCCGCTTAAACCCGTAACTTTGATTTATTTACAATTGTGGTACCAACTATTGATCACACTCCTAGGCCTAAGATGGGGGTGTGACGGATAACTTCGCAAACAGTGAGTTTTCACGGGCCCTTTTACTCTTTAACGCTTTTATTAGGGGGAGATAACATACTCCAACATTTTAGATTTTGTTTATACTTTATATATCACTTGTAAGACTAAGTGGCAACAAACCAACTAAGTCCTTCTGAACAATCGAACCGCTTAATATTGGGTAATAGCGAGTCAGTGTTGAGTAGTACTACTGGGTTTGACAAACCCCACCCAACTCTAATCTCGTCTGTAGGTCGAGTGGGTGTAATTTTGGCTAACACATTACCATGGTCGTGGTTGACATGGTGGCAATCGTATAAAAAGTCAGCTTCGGTGTCGAACACTTAGTAATAAATGCTTGTTAGGTTAGCTACCTATTGATATATATTCACCAACTCTGTGTTGAAACTTTTAGTATGTTTATCTCACGTAGCCGAGGCGGGCGAGCGGTATAGGACATGCATTCTTTGAACTCTTATGCTTTAAACTTCTTTTAAATTTTGTCATGATGTTGCCTTAAGTCGTCCTTTATGACACAACTATTTACTTTACAGTTTACGCTTCCGCATCTTTACTTAAGACTTGATGTCTTGGTTGGTTTTAAAACCTTAATTATGGTGTTTGTCATAACTAATGATTATGATCCTGTTAGTTCACACCCTCTGACGGTAAAACTCCGTTAGTGGAATTTGAGGGTGTGACAATTTACATCTCCTTGGTATCCCATAGTATCCTAAAAAATACTCAACAATCGATTTATGGAGAAATGGATTGGTTCTTCAACAGCATCATTCAGTTGTAAGCTTGCTCGGATAAGTTGTTAAGTAATCACAATCTCTTGTAGGGAAACGGTAGCCTCTATCCGCCAACCTCCAGCATCATCAAAGAGTTGGGCAGATTGCCAGAAATCCAGTTGATGATTTCTATAAATAACCGGGCACTCTGTCAACGAAAATCGTAAATTCGATCTTTGTAGCCATCTAATCATCAGTGCCACTGGTTGATTGTCAGGAGTGATTTGAAGCAGAGCGCACATATTGTGCTTCTTCTCAAATGGATACGTCGGTTCTGTCATAACTGTACATACACACACACAAACACATTCAAAAGAAATTAGTCATAAAGTTTACAACTTTGACATCTTTTAGGTAATAATTTGAAGAAGAAAAGAAAGAATTTTTTTAAGAACATGTTCTTTGACACATTGTAAACCTACACATAAAAAAGAGACGTTAGTGAGATGAAATTAAAGCTCTAATTCCGTACGAGCAATGTCGAAAAACTATCAATTGAAACTTACCGAGTCAGAATTAGAGGGCTGACCAATTTAGGTTAGGAAGTTAAAGAAACTATTGAAATTATGGGTATGAGCAAACAACAATAACGTATTTAGTGAAAGGAGGGAGAAAAAGTGAGAATATTTCTAACTCCCCCTTTTATAGTATATTCTTTGTATTTTGAAAGGGGGCTTTAAAAGAATTTTGTCTTTTAGTGTGAGACAACTGTCAAAGTATCTCAGTGAAAATATATGTCCTTTTAAAACCTTGCTCGATTAAGCACATTTTGCAAACCTTGCTAGGTAATGTTTATTCACAAGGCTTGCTGGATAAAGTTTGTTTTTTCAAAGTTTGCTCGTTACAGAATTTGTTCAAATATTATAAAGTAATTAAAAATACAACTAAGTGGATAAAGTGAAGGAAGCTTACTCGAATACACAAGATTGCTCGAGAAATAAATCACAAGACAAGTAATCAAGTATAATGCATTAGATAGGAAACCTTGCTCTGAATCAATAAAGAATCCAATTTTAGTAACTTAGAAATATTTCTAATTGTCAACATTGCTTGAATAATTAAAACACAAAAACCTTACCCTAAATTACTTAGAAAAGTTAACACATATTCATTCAAGTTAAATAATCATCAAGCTTGCTCGAATGAGTTAAACAGTCAAACAAATAACCTAAATTTGCTATGAAGTTCCAAAATCATAAAAGCTTGCTAGAAATAACATATTCAGACATAGTCAAAGCATTTGGATTGCTATAATGAGTTACACATTCAATCAAAACACCTAAGTTTGTTTGAAAGTATAAAATCATAAAATCTTGCTAGACGCAACATATTCATAACATGTATCACATAATTATCAAGTGCGCCTGACAAAGACCAACTTTCTAAACGACCAAGTTTACTCGAAAGTAAATAATTATCAAAGTGTACTTGATAATATATGAATAGTTCTTTTAAGTACAAATAAACAAAAAGTATGCTCGAAAAGGATGAATTTCAGAAAAAACATCCAAGTTTACCTGAAAGATTGAAAATCATCAAACCTTACTCGAAAGTACACATTCAAACATATTCAAGGTAAAATGCAACTCTTTCTGACTTAAACCATGTTTCAAACTGTTTTATCATTAAAGATCAAAGTTTAAGAGCAAATGGTGCATAATGAGATCATATTTCAGTCTTATATCCTTTCAAAACATTTTCTTTTCTTTTGTGAAAAGATCTCAACATGGGATCATATTGATTAAGTCGCTTCTCAATACTTCATTCTTAGCATCATTATGACAACTTAGGCAGGTTAATAGCAGGTCTACACTTAGCATGAATTTCATTGCCTTGGTGATATACTTAAGGTTCAATTAGTTTGCAAATCTCGTCTCAAAGCTTATTTGGGTTTCCCAAATCACCCCGAATTGACTTCGACCCCGTGATATTTGGCTAAAATATTTTTTTTATGACAGAACATATAAATTTATTTGATTTTTCTTTTCAAAACTTTAAACATATGTGAGGTTGAAAGTTGGACTACATGCCACGCAGTTCGGACTTACAAGCCTTTCATTCGAGACATAACAGGACCTACTTTTATGCCCCCATCCCTGTAGTTCTTTAATTAACCCTCATGTTTGGATTTTCTTTCTAAATTTGTGAGCATATATCAACTTTTGGTTGAATAAAGATAAAAATTTTGTTCACATTTGTTATTTGTCATGTATATTAATTGATTCATTTTTGGTGACCAAATACCAACAGGCTCTTGTATGACTGGGTATTCGCTTTTCTGCCTATCATTCGGAGATATTTATCTTGAAACATGCATATTAAACAGTGTATTTCCACATTAAGCTTAGCATTTTCATTATGTTTATATCACCTAAGTTTTTACACATCATGGAAAGAAACCATACATATTAATAACTGCACTAATTGTCTTTTTAGCCTATTAAATCCACATGATTGGCAAAAATAATTAATGTACTATCATTTCCCATAAGGTTGGATCGATTTTCAATGAAAACCTTTTAAGCTTTTACAAAGCTTTGAACTGAATAATCTTATCATGTCTCATCACCATTTCAACTTGCTCATGTTGTCAAAAACATTTTTCATGGAAAAACTTCTTTTGCAAAATATTCATTTGAGCATACAAGTTTGACACAAAAACTTAGTTTTCATTCAAGCAAATTGCAAAATATTCAAGAACAATCATAACATGAATGACACAATCAAAACAAGCAGACTCCACACTGATTATGTAAAGCCTATCATATCCTAATCACATAATCATATCAGATTATTCACAAAAACAAAATCCACGTAATCAAAGCATCAGATAAGCATAGAGATACATCAATTCAGATGCAAACAAACTAATTCTGATGTCACACACACATTCACTGAAACCAAACATAAGCATCACAAATACTTAAGTCACAACGATTGACATTTAAGCACACAGATTTCATCAATCACATAATCAACCACACAACTTTCACTCACAAGATAATAAAGATGATCAGTTAGCATAGTGAACACACATCATCAATCAAAGCTCATCGGAGTTGATCATTCCCAATGCTTTCAGGAGAAAGTGGAATATGGTTTTATCAAGTGGCTTGGGGAATAGGTAAGCCAAATTGTCACTTGTATCAACTCTCTTCATTTCAATAAGACATTTCTCATTACAATCCCTAATAAAGTGATGTCTAATTTCAATGTGCTTGGTCTTGGAATGTTGAACTGGATTCCAACAAAGCAGCAGTATTATCAATGAAAATCGGAGTGTTCAAGAAATTCAAACCATAATCCAACAATTGATTTTGAATCCACAGAACTTGTTCACAGCAGGCAGATGCAGCAATGTACTCAGCTTCAACAGTTGAGATGGACATTATAGTTTGCTTCTTGCATTGCCATGCCACCAGCCTGTCTCCTAGAAATTGACAACCTCCACATGTGGACTTCCTACTCATGTTGCAGCCATCATAGTCACTATCAGTATAAGAAATCAGATCAAAGGCATGGTTCTTTGGAACCATATCCCCAAATCCGGTTTCCCTTTCAAGTATCTAAAAATCCTCTTGACAGCAGTCATGTGAGACATCTTTGGACTTTATTGGAATCTTGCACAAACACAGATAGCAAACATATTGTATGGACTTGAAGCAGTCAGACACACTAGAGATCCAATTTTTTCTCTGTACTTATGTTCATCAACAAGCTCCCCTTTTTCATCTGCAATCATCTTTTCATTGGTGTCCATTGGAGTTGCAGCAGTCTTGAGGTCTTGATACTTGAACTTGTTTAGAATGTCCTGCACATACTTTGATTGACAAATGAATATGTCATCCTTCTTTTGTTGAACTTGCAAACCCAAAAAGAAATTCATTTCACCCATTGAGCTCATGCAGTATTTGGACTTCACTACTTCTTCAAATTCAAAGCACATTTGTCATTGGTAGACTCATAGATGATATCATCTTCATAGACATGTAGAAGGAGTAAATCTCTTCCTCTTTTCTTGTATGAGAGGGTCTTATCAAGAAAGCAGATTTAACATCCAATTGAAACACTTTTATATTCTTTGAAGCAGCATAAGCTAAAAAGATTCTGATTGCTTCTAGCCTTGCCACTGGTGCAGACAATTCCTCAAAGTCAATACATTCCTCTTGTAATCATCCTAGTGAAACTAGTCTTGCTTTGTTCTTTATGACTATCCCTCTTTCATCCCTTTTGTTTCTGAAAAACCCACTTGGTTCCAATGGCATACCTGTTTCTTGGCTTATCTACAAGTTCCTACACTTCCAGATCTCTGAATTAAGCCGACTCCTCTTGCATTGCTTCTACCCAACTATTGTCTTTTAAAGCTTGAACAATGTTCATGGGTTAAACTTGGGATAGAAAGCAGGACGACAAACAGTGTTTGCAGACTCAGATGCACTTCTCATAACTCTTTAATTAATGTCCCCAATGATGTTTTCAGGTCTGTCAACATAGAAAGTTTGCACAATTAAATCAGTAGACACATTTGAATCAAGATTTGTATCATTGAGATCAGGTTCATCATTGATCAAATCTGTTGTTTGATGACCGTCATTCAAGTCAATCAATAATCCAATTTAAACTAAATAGTTAGAGAAAGTAGGGCATTGTATCACAAGGAGTATGTGGTCAATGTAATTCGTGTACAAATTTGATATTATGAAGTACTGGTGTTTAGTGCTGATCACACAAGCAATTGAAATGAATTTAGAGAACTAAGTAACACGCAAGTAAACGAGTTCAAGCAATTAACAAACAAATCACATCCGGGAATTCAAGTAAGCAACCTACAGTTATCTCATGCAAACTATCGGATTAATTATAAATGATTAACTAAAGACTGATTAATCAGACAAAACCTTAGACATCAACAATCACTTTACACATGACACCGATTATCAAACAGTCCTTGCCAATGTGACTCAGTTAAGGGTAATTGTATGTTTTATTGTATTCAATCTAACCAAACAGTCATCTGATCAATTATCTAGCAACTGGTAACAGACCGTTCAGACTAACGTAAACCTAAACCGACCGAACACTCAGAAATACCAAACATCAATCATCATTAATAATACAATAATATTCTTAGTCACATGAGAAAAACTATAAAGATTACAAACTATACATCCCGGGTGCGATTCTAGGAGATTAGCCGAGCCTTGACATCATTGAATCTTCGATACGGATGATGTGTATCATGTATAGGATCTTGACACAAGCTATGGTGGTGAAAATCGCCTTCTTGAACTGCTGGAATTGCCTCTTGGTCGTCAAAATGGAAAAATATGCTAAAAACCTAATTTTCCCGTCTTTTATGTCCATCGCGATACACGATGGACATTTGACCATTCCATCGCGTATCGAGACCTAAGAAAACCTCATTTTCAGATTCCTCTCGTTGAGAAACCCAAAATTCATATATTATGGCTCCCGTAACTCATTTTCTAGCTCCGGATATGCTCGTTTTACTTCAAGGTCACATTTTGTCAACCCATCTTGTTCAGTTTTAGCATCGGCTTAAGATCACTCATCCATACTCTTCCCTAATCCTTGTAACACTTCCCAAGACATCAAATCATGCTTCGGTCTTCCCGAGATATCATTCCTTGCTCGTACAAGTCTCCAATTTAGCATATTTAATGATCAATGACCTGAAATACAAAAGCACGTATGAAGTACCAAAGTTCTAACAATATATTCAATAAAACTACATAATTAATACACTAATATATATACAAAATACCCGACCATCACATCCCCACACTTATCTTTTGCTAAACATTAACTTCCATCATATGTATGTAAATTATCACCATTAATACTAGTAAGGTTTAAGGTCATACCCAGTTTCCCAGACTGACACTGTTTTTAGATTGACATCTCACAAATAAAGTTAAGTTCTATAATAAAAATAATAGAGCCGCCCAGACAAGTGTACTTTGTTTCCGGTTAAGGCACACATGCTCATACCCCTCATAATATAACATCTCTCCTCAAGGTTTAATATCTGGACTAGCAAAAGATGTGCTAGTATCACTCTACTCTCTATATCACTCATAAGAAAATATTCATCCATAAAGCTGCTTTGACACAAATGCAAATCAAGAGGTCTTAAAAGGGTTGTAACGGGGCCAGGTGTAAGGGTATGAAAGGGAAATATTTGAGTAGCTCAAACGATCCGACCCGGCTTATTACAAAACATCTAAATAAACGTACTACTATACAAACTGACTGCCTTATTATACAACCTCTAAATAAGCAAACTAACATACATACTAATTTCATTTTTTTTTACATAAACGAACTTAAACGAACTACTGGATACATAACTGAATAAAATCAGACATCTTTTTGGCTTTTTCCTCAATTTTTTTACCATAATAACGTGATGCTTAATAATGGAACAAATACAAATACAAATACAAAAACAAAGAAAAATACACCTACAAATAAACCTAGTAAGCCGGATCGTCTCGTAACATAATTTCTGGGTTAAACAAATGAAAAAATAAGTCTAAGAAAAGAAAGGTTTTCTAAGGGACCCAACCCTCGCCCCTCACATCACCCACGCTCATATGTATAATGTATGAGGCCCAACCCCCCAGTACCCACACTCTCGCTCATCCAGACGAGGCTTAACTTAATTGCCTCTATCACTTTTGCATTTTGCTAACTATGATCCCGTAATCCATGAACATCTATGAAAGCACTCAAATGACATGTGTGTACTATATATTATATGTGTATTATATATATTTGGGTCAACTCACACACGTACCGGAGGAATAGGGTTGACGATATAAACATGTGTACCTGTCCCCATGACTCGTTATCCCCGCCTAAACGACCCAATTTTCAACTTCTCGTTATAAAAACATTTGTGAGTAAGATAATGAGAAGCTGAAAACCAACCATGAGCAGAAACCTATAACTTGGCATTAATGGAAATAATTAACAGTCAACAACTTTGGTTTCTGAACACTTTTCTAGGTACTATCGGGCTAAAATTTTTCAAATTCCCCCCATCCCCACTCTTGAGGTTTACATTGTCCTCAATGTAAAAATACTTAAACATTGTCCTTAAAGTTAAAATAGATAAAATGATTAATGACATTTGAGGGACGAGGTTGAATTTGACTTTTTGACTATTAAGCAATTTTAAAATTCGGGGCTCAAATGTGGTGGTTCAACTAACACTTATACAATTACACTTTTAACATTTAAAGTAATAAAAACAAAATAAATTATGAAACTGAAATCACCTGACACCAACCGGACTGGAGAAGGACCAGTCGGCTCGTGAACTCTCAAAAACACTCGTGTACTCTCGTCTCATCCAATTACCAAACTGACAATCAAACCTGCAAAATCTCGAGCCGTGTAGAAGCAAGCTTCTCACAAGTGTAAGACATAGGTCTTTTAAGAGTTATGAAAAAGATTTTCTGTTACTTTTATTAAAACAATTACTGAGCCAAATTAAGTCGTTTCATAATAAATTCTGTTAAATTAGTTAAAACATTAAAAGACCTAACTCACTTTCGTAGGAATCACGATTGCATTTAGCGTATGCAACAAGCCCTGTAAGCCTCCCGGTAGCCCGGGAGAACGAGTGGGGTCTCGTGAGGGTTTATAGTGAACTACACCCACAAAGTTCGGTTACAACATAATATACACGTACCTGGATTAACCACAACAAAATGAACATGAAAGCAATCTGGATCGCTTAACTGAAACTTCATTTTCTCTTGGTACGGTATCCCCACACTTAGCTTTTTCTATGATGGTACACTTGAAATACAATTAGTAACATAAAAACTATAACAAAATGGAAACTAAAAATATATAAAATGTACAATTACCACCCTTTTTGTAACTTGTATGTAATTCAAGGTGGCCTTCTGGCCCGCTCCCATGCAACCTCATCATTATAAGCACGTTTTTCTTCAATCATTTGTTGCCAGTCTTCCGATAGGCCAGGATCTGGCCCGAACATCTTCAGTCTCCACTCTTGATCATTTTGGTTGGGTGGATGTCTCTCTTTTTTCCTCCTTAGTCGGCTACCTTTCTCTTCCACCTTCTCACTCTGTTGTTTTTCAAATCCCTTCTTATCTATCCTGTCAATCACAAAACATCCCTTTTTTTTGTGTGATCCTTGTCCAAGGATACACATTTGTCAACAAGAGGGTTAATAGCATTTTCAATCAATAATAACCATTTATCACGGTGTCCACACCTAATTCCCAACACTCCCTTAGATTAATCAATTACCGCATGTGCTGTGGCAAGGAATGGCCTACCCAATATGACTTGCGGTTGTGTATTATTCACACGTTTAGCATAGTCAAGTGCAAGAAAGTCAACTGGGTAGAAAAATTCCTCCACCTGAACCATTACATCGGTCACCATGCCCCGAGGAAGTGTATGAGTTTGGTCCGCCAACACCACGGTGGTGTTTACCCTTTCTAATGGGCCAAATTCATACTGATCATATAAACTACCTGGCATGATACTAACACATGCTCCAAGTTCTAGAAGTGCCCGATCAGGTTTAAATTTCCCAATTTGAATTGATAAAAGTGGCACTTTTTACCATTTAAACATTTGAATTGATAAAAGTGGTATTGAAGTTTACTTGAGGTGGTATTATTCTCCACCTCCTCATATCTCATGTTGGTCAATTTACCATTTAAACATTTTTCACATGTGCAATTTTCACAAAAAGACATTTCATGTGTTTTTGGTTCTGATTCCTTTTAGAAAATTGATTCATTTTGATCGACACAATCATTCTCACCACTAACATCTTCCACCACCCCCTCAACAAACTGTGGTGGTGAATCAACTTCAACAACAGAAATTTCAAAATGAGCTAAAAGACTTACAGGGTTGATATGCACATTGTTTCCCTTCTTGGAGCTCAAGTAGTAATGGTTTGGGTTGACTGTAGTATCGCTCGGGAGTTTACCTGCGCTCATTTGTAACTTTACCATATCTGCTGCGAGCTGACCAATCTGCTTTGACATTGCCTCTGCTGACTTATCTTGTAACTCAAACTGTTTCTTCGTTTCAGCCTTCTGATATGCCATAATCTTCATCAATGCATCCAACTTTAAGTGCACAGAATCATCCGCATTTCCCGAGGATCCCTTCTGCTGGTCCTGATTACCCGATGAATTTCCACCCCGGTTACCGTCTCTGTTATACCCCTGATTCTGATTAAACGAACCTTGCTGCTGCTGATAACCGCCCTGACGTTAATTATTCGCGACCTGTTCTGGCTCGATCCCTGAAAGTTCGGGTTCAACTGTGTAGACGCGTTCCCATAGCGAAAGTTCGAGTGATTCCTCAGGCCCGGGTGATAGGTGTTTGAATTCAACCCTTGACCATTAGAATCCCCGTAAGCATAATTAACTTCCTCGGGTTCATCCTCCTCGTCATCAGAAAATTCGGGGCAATTTTCTGCCTTATGCTGTAGCTTACCACAATCTCCACAAACCGGGAATTTCACTCCAACTTTCCCGACTTCTTTCTTCTTATCCTTTCTGTACCCAGCCAGTTCACGTTCTAACTCAACATTTCTTTCAGACTCACTCGTGACTGACTTAACTGACCTGGAGGACTTACCACGTCTTCTTCTTTCAGCTGCTGCTTCTGCCTTGGAATCTTCACACATAGACTCCAAAAAATCCCAATCATCCTCCTCAGGCTGATTCAACAACTGACCGTTACACGAGGCCATAAGATGCTTTCGATCCTCGTATGTCAAACCATCAACTAAACACTTCACCAGTTCTCACAGATCGATTTGATGATGTGGGCATTTTCTGATCATATCTTTATACCTGGTAAAGGCTTCTTGAAATAATTCACCCGATAACTGTAAAACGTTTCGGATCTCCATTCGGGCTTCACTTGTCTTCGATTGCGAATAATACTCGTTTAAAAACAATTGCTGCATCTCGGCCCAGTTCCCGAAACTATGCATCGGTAGCGAGTTAAACCAGTTCTTTGCCTTGTTTTTTAATGAAACTGGAACAACCGCAACCGCACCTCATCTTGATTATAAGTACCATCCCCAATCGACCCGCAGATAGCTGAAAAGGCAGACAAATGAGAATACGGGTCTTCAGAAGCCATCCCGTGAAAATGAGGTACGATGTTGATGTATGACGGTCGGGTCTTAAAAGTCGGTTGTCCCGAAACTCGTTCCCGTGGGACCAACGGGGATGCTCCATCCGAAATAGCCGGTCTGAACAAACTGTTTACACCCTGAACCGGGGCTATATAATTCCTCCTGAGTCCCCCGGGGTTTGCCAAACCACCCCGGTTAACCTGAATACCACGAACTCTTTCGGGCCTTTCCGCCCGATTCACTCTGTCTCGTCCCCTTCCATTTCTGTTAACTGCTTCAGCCCTTCTTTGATTAACTGGCTCTTCTACCTCTTCATCCCATTATCATCACCCACTTCTTCCGGCTCCACAACCTCATTCTCGGGCTCAAACGCTCGATTTTTCCTAACCCACCGATCTACCTCATCCTTAACTTCAAAACCCTCGTTCCCATCATTTTGGTTTTCCCCCTCTTCTTCATCGTCTGTCGAAATACTCGGTTGAACATTATCAATATTTATCCGAACTCTGCGATTGGGGTTATTATTTGAAGTTGATGGTCTGGCTTGGTCAAAGTTTAAGTTTAGGTTTCGGTTTAAGTTGCGGTTTCGATGTCGGGTTCTGGAAGAACGAGCTGAGGTATTTTGAGCGTTTTGGTTATTTTGTTCATTTTGGTTATTGAAATTTGGTGGGTGAGGTATGTTATCGGGGTGAAACACATTGTTTTGTGGGAGTGGGTCGTGATTTTGGTTATGGTTCTGGTTCTGATTTTCGTTTTAGTTCTGGTTCTGGTTCTGGTTCTGATCTTCCATCTCTGAATTTCTGTTGTGAACTCGGTTCTGCCGAGCTAACCTCTCGATTCCGGGCTCGTATATTAACGGAGATTGTCGGTCCGAATGACGGGTGCGCATAAACCAGTTATCTGCACAACTAACACAACCCACGTAAAATAAAGAAAACTAAAATTTAAACTAAAAATTGAAAACAAAAATTGAGACTAAAATTAAAATTAAACATAAAATCAATAACACGAAAAACACTAAGCGCACTAACTCCCCGACAACGGCGCCATTTTGATGACCGTCATTCAAGTCAATCAATAATCCAATTTAAACTAAATAGTTAGAGCAAGTAGGGTATTGTATCACAAGGAGTATGTGGTCAATGTAATTCGTGTACAAATTTGATATTATGAAGTACTGGTGTTTAGTGCTGATCACACAAGCAATTGAAATGAATTTAGAGAACTAAGTAACACGCAAGTAAACGAGTTCAAGCAATTAACAAACAAATCACATCCGGGAATTCAAGTAAGCAACCTACAGTTATCTCATGCAAACTATCGGATTAATTATAAATGATTAACTAAAGACTGATTAATCAGACAAAACCTTAGACATCAACAATCACTTTACACATGACACCGATTATCAAACAGTCCTTGCCAATGTGACTCAGTTAAGGGTAATTGTATGTTTTATTGTATTCAATCTAACCAAACAGTCATATGATCAATTATCTAGCAACTGGTAACAGATCGTTCAGACTAACGTAAACCTAAACCGACCGAACACTCAGAAATACCAAACATCAATAATCATATATCAATCATCAATAATAACATAATAATATTCTTAGTCACATGAGAAAAACTATAAAGATTACAAACTATACATCATGGGTGCGATTCTCGGAGATTAGCCGAACCTTGACATCATTGAATCTTTGATACGGATGATGTGTATCAGGTATAGGTTCTTGACACAAGTTATGGTGGTGAAAATCGCCATCTTGAACTGCTGGAATCGCCTCTTGGTCGTCAAAACGGAGTTAGGGTTCTTCAGAATGAAAAATATGCTTAAAACCTAATTTTCTCGTCTTATATGTCCATCGCGATACGCGATGCCTATATGACCATCCCATCGCCTATCGTGGCCTAAGTAAACCTCATTTTCAAATTCCTCTCGTCGAGAAACCCAAAATTCATATGTTATGGCTCCGGTAAATCATTTTCTAGCTCAGGATATGCTCGTTTTACTTCAAGGTCGCATTTTGTCAACCCATCTTGTTCTGTTTTAGCATCGGCTTATGATCACTCATCCATACTCTTCCCGAATCCTTGTAACACTTCCCAAGACATCAAATCATGCTTCGGTCTTCCCGAGATATCATTCCATGCTCGTACAAGTCTCCAATTTAGCATCTTTAATGATCAATGACCTGAAATACAAAAGCACGTATGAAGTACCAAAGTTATAACAATATATTCAATAAAACTACATAATTAATACACTAATATATATAAAAAATACCCGACCATCATTGTTACATCATGAAATTCAGTTAATTCTTCACCAAACTGTTGTGAAAAAGATGCAACATTATTTCCAATGTTTAAGTTTTGAAACAAAGTTTCAAATCTTGCTTCTCTATTTGCTTGTTCTTGACTATGATCTTGTTGGTTACTAGGATCTTCCTCATTCAATACATGATCACCTTGAACCTCTTGATTATCTTGTATACCAAGTTCTTGATCTTGTCCTTGATTATGACCTTGGTCTGGATCATGAACTTGATTTTGAACTTGTTCAGTTTCAGCAGTTGAGGGATTCTTAATGAATCTACATTCAGTCTTTCACCAGCAAACTTGGACCATAACTTGTCCTAATCAATTTTCTTTCAGAATTTTCTTCATGGACATTTGTCTTGTAAAAAGTTAAATCAAAGTCTTCAGGATAAATCTTGAACGACTTGATTAATTTCTCAAGGTCAAACAACCATGATGCTCCATCCACAATATTAAACTGATTCTCATTGAATATCACATCAAAAGACTCAATCACACTCAAATGATCTTCAACATAGACTCTATAGGCTTTTAAGTGTGTTGAATACCACACAAAGAAACAATCTAAGGATTTTGATTGAAACTTGTTGAGATAGTCCTCGGTATTCAATAGTGAGCACTTGCAACCAAAATGTTTGAGGAACTTGATGTAGGGCTTCCTTTTGAACAAAATCTCATAAGGAGTTTTGTCATGACTTTTATTGAGAAGAACCCTATTCTGAACATAGCAGGCTGTATTAATGGCTTCTGCCCAAAAAGTAACAGGTAGATAAGCATATACTAACATGGTCTTTGAAGCCTCAATGAGTGTTCTATTTCTTCTCTCTGCAACTCTATTTTGTTCAGGAGTTCCAGGGACACTGTATTGTTGCAGAATTCCTTTTACAATGCAAAACTCATCCTTTACCACATTTTTGAACTCAATTCCATTGTAACTTCTCATTACCTTCACCCTTACATCCAACTGATTCTCAATCCTTGTAACACAATTCTTGATTTGTTCAGCAGCCTCATCTTTGGTGCTTAGGAAATAAACCCATGTGTATCTTAAAAAATCATCAATGATTGCCAGGCAATACCTTTTCTTTCCAATACTAGGAACACTCACTGGACCAAAGAGATCCATATGAAGCATCTTCAGTATAAGTTTGATTACCGGTTGATTTTGATACAATTTGAGCTTGTTATGGATTGACTATGGATCAATTGGATTGGATCTGAGGTTGTTAAGGTATTGGATAGGTGTGATTGACTAGAATTGGAGTTTTGATTGTCTTTGGATTGTTTTGGTTGGATCTGATTTTGGCCGAGAAACAGGGGATTGTTTGTGGTCAAATTGGATATGTGTGAAAGGTAATTGTGTTACGGGATTGATACGAGTGGATTCGCGTTTGGTTTGCGAGTATTTTGTTTGTTTATTTGAGTGATTTGGTTAAGAAACGAGGTAGTAATACAGATTTGGTTCTGGATTTTGTGTTCATATGATTTCCAGTTTCTGGAAATCACATTTGAAGATTTGAAGATCTTTTGGTCAATTCGTTAACAGTGTTCACCCGAGTCGTTATCAGATTTGTTAATTGTTACACTAATTCATTATGAGTTTTGGTTGATTCGTTAACCAATTCGTTACTCAATCCGATTCATGTCCAATTGATTCGTGTGACACGTGTTTATCTTGGAAAATGTGTTATAACAACCGTTGCCACGTGTCATTCTGTGTCAGAGTTTGTTACAAACGGTTGTAACAACCTGATTCGCTATAGTTGAGTCATTTTCAACTGTAGCTTGTTCGTTATCTAATTCGCTAAGTATCTCTTAGTGATTCGTTACAAGAAACTTTCTAATTCGTTAAGCTTGTACTTAGTGATCTATTTAGTCAATTCGTTAGTTGATTTGTTCGTTGACCATCTAATTCATTACTCATCTGATTCGTCAAAACCATTTCCAATTCGTTACTTGATCACACTTTACTTCGTTAAATTGTGATTCGCTAATAACTGTTCATAGTTCGTTACACTGTTTACAGTTCGTTAACAAATTTTAAATTTTAATCCTCAAAGTTTGAAACTTTTACAAAAATGGCTGGTATGTATGCACTAGCTTCTCAAAACATGTTGATGCAACAAATGTTACAACTGGACACGAGATTGATTCACATTCAAAATGTCCACGTTTGATGAAATTTAGCGATTTTGCTTAATGGGAACCCCGTTTTCATGCTCATTTGGGTTCTATTCATCCTGATTGCTCGTATTGCCTAGATGAGGTATATATTGCACCAATGTTTGGTGATGACACTATTGGTTTTACTCCTAAAGCTATTTCTCAATATTCACAAGAAGAGAAGAAAGCATTAGAGATCGAGATAAAGGCTTATTATACTCTTACTATGGCGTTACCTGAAAATATCTTTCATCAAGTAGGTAGTATAAAGATTTGTGCTTCCTTATTTCAACATCTTCGTATGAGAAGTATGGGAAATACAGCTGAGAGTAAGAAGGTGATGCTTAAGTTTCAATTTCGAAACTTTAATTTATTGAATGGTGAAACAGTTGAAGAGATGACTACAAGGTTTAATCATTTAATTGCTGAGATGGACAAAATGAAAATGGAAATTTCTGATACTGATAAAATTGACACTATTAAGAGTGTGCTACCAAGTTCTTATTCAACATTTTTAATGGTTCTGAAAGAAAATAACTATTTCTTGAATGAAGACTTGACTGCACTTGAATTCTTGCAAAAGAATGAAGCAAGAGAATATGATCTTAAATGTAAGAAATCTTCTAAGGAAAGTCAAGATCCTGCTTTCTATGGTGTTAGTATGCCTCTAAGTTCAACTATCTCTCCGATAACTGCTTTCCTTACCCAAGCTGTAAGTGAATAAGAATCAGCTATCTTTAATGATCCAAGAGCATGTTTTTACACTGCTAGTAATTCAGGATCACCTGGTGTTTCTGGTGGATCTGGAAATTCGTCTTCTACAAATCTATTTGCTTCACCACCATCAACTGTTAACATGAAGGAAGCGGAGCAAAACTTTGCTTTTCTGACAGCTTTCATGTCGTCATACGAAAATTTGGTGAGTAGCAAGATAGCCACAAGTGATCTAACTGATGATGATTATGATCAGATTGATCCCGATGACTTAGAGATTATGGATTTAAAGTGGAACATGGCTATGATTGTTCGTAAGGTTAAGAGATTCATGCAAAGGACTGGCAAAGATCTTCCTGCCTTGAACAAGAAATTGGGATTTGACAAGTTAAAAGTGAAATGCTATAATTGTCAAGAGTTCGGGCATTTTGCTAAAGAAGGTGACAAACCGAGAAAAGAGTATACTGGTCCTCGTGGTCAAAATCAAATATCTTCTACATCATGAGGTAATGATGCTGAAAAGAAACAATCTACTACAGGGTCACAAGCATTATTAGCTGATGGGAATGATTGGTCACAAAGACTGCTGTGTAATGATACTCAAGCTAATTTAGCTATGTTTGGGCTAACAAAAGACATTCAAGATACAAGTGGAAGTGAGCTGTCCCCTGACAATGATTTTGGATCTGATTCTGAAGACTCTTGTGACAAGCCTCCAACTGTGTTTGCTTGCATGGCAAAGATCAATGAGGTTAGTCATTCTATCTCTGCTACTTCATCTGTTAAAGTAACATGTGTTGAATGTGAATATAACAAATCTAAGTTAGAATCTTTAAAGAATCATAATGATAATATAGTAAGAGAAATTGCTTCTCTGAAGGATACTTATCGATAATCCCTTGAATCTCAAATGAGATCTCGAGAAAAGATTGAAGAATTGTCGAAAAGTAACCATGATCTCAAGGCTGAGTTATCTGTGAAAATGACTATTAATGATCAAAAGTTTCAAGAAATCCTGAAAAATATATCAAAGATAACTGAACTTGAGAATGAGGTTCTTGAATTGAAGACCAAATTGGGTAAATTTCGAAATTCTTCTTTTCTGTTGAATGAGATTATTGAAGTGTCTAGAAAACAAAAAGATTCAAAGAAAGGTATCGGTTTTGTTGAAATTCCGCCACCCTTTCACAATGATTATTAAATTAATCCTTTTGCTAAACGAGAAGAAGAGGTAATTGTGAAAGAACCTGTGATTTCAGAAAATGCTAAACCTGTTAAATCTGAAACTGTTAAAACCCAATTTGCTCCTCCAAAACCTCATGTTGAAAGCAACAAAGTCTTTGTTGAGAATGTTGACAAAGTAATTATTGAGGATGTGTTTGAACCAGAGGTTATACACAAGAATAAGAACATTCCTAGTTCTAATCATATTCTTTGCGAGCCTCATGAATTTGAGGAAGCTGTGTATGGTTCACACAAGCCTCATGTGACAAAGGAAGAACAAGTGAAAGTTAAACCTTTGAAGGCAAAGAAATCGGAGAAACCAAAAATTTCTGATGAGGACTTGATGCGTTTCATTAATCCTCCTAGTTCTAAGCCATCATCTACTAGAGTTTTCAAGTTAAAAGGAATGAATACTATGTTCACTGAAAAGGATATCCCGATTAGTATCATTAAACCGGAACTAATTGAGAGCGTCTTTTACAATGAAACTGACAAGTTGAAAGACTTGGAACGTCAATATGTTTGTGCCAAAACATCTAACCCATCAGACCCAGTATTGAAAGCAAACATTTGTTAAAACAAGCTAAAAAGTTTCAGTTTGTCAAATCAACTAGAACAGATACATTGAAAAGTTTTTCCAATTGTTCTAATCTTGATTTTTATATGAAAAAGAAGTCTGCCACTTCTAATGATTTGGCCAAACGATTCACTAACAATGTAATTTATCAACCTTCAGTTGCATATGTTTCTGCCAGACCTCAACATGGTCATGTTGAGATGCGAAGTTGTTTTTTGTGCGGTCAACAAGGTCATGTGGTAAGAAACTGTGGTCAACATAAAACTAAAAATCTCCATCCTTTTGTCAAGGACCATTCGAAACCGGTTCCTGTGATAAAGGAGAACTTGAAACGACCTGTGTCTTGTGAGGATGATACACATATCATGTTTTCAAACGTGCATCCTCGTAAGGTAATTCATGTGAATGAAAATCATGGTCAAGTGAAACCAAAATTCGTTTCAACTGAGCCCATATGTAGGAACACGAATTCAAATATTGTTCAAGCTGCTTATCTAAGACGAAAGTCTAGAAAGCCAGCAACATATTCTCAAGTTACTGAACATCAGTTGAAGTCTCTTCAAATTAATGATCAAAGAGAAACTCAAAGGGTGCTCAATACTGAGGCCTAGGCTGCCTTTTTGAACTAATCACTTTTACTTTGTGTGTAGGGTACATCCAAGACTGTGTCTGGTGAGAACTGGATTATGGATAGTGGATGTTCTCGTCATATCACTGGAAATCTCAACCTATTGACAAATGTGAGAAATATTCAAGGAGGTTATGTAGCGTTTGTTGGGAATTCTGGAGGCATGATCACACAAGAGGGTGAAGTTTCAAATGGTCATATTACTTTTGAGAAAGTTAACTACTGTGACAAGGTCGATCGTAATTTATTGAGCGTGTCACAAATTTGCGATAAGAAGTATACCACGGTATTTACTGATAAAGAGTGTCTTATCTTGAAACCGGGATACGTAATTCCCAAGGACATGGTTGTCATGCGATCACCACGATCAAATGATATTTATGTCTTAAATTGAGTTCTAAAGTATCAACGTCTATCGAAACATGTTTTATCTCCAAAGAAACCGAGAAGGATTCTATTCTATGGCATCGTAGAATGGGTCACATACATGTTCGTAAGATGAATTATTTAATGGCTAATGACTTAGTTGAGGGTGTCTCATTGAAGAACTTTAAGTTATCTGATCACTGCATTGCATGCAAGAAGGGCAAGCAGAAGAAAAAGTCTCATCCCTCTAAGTTATTGAATTCCATTGATACTCCTCTTGAACGACTTCATATGGATTTGTTTGGTCCTGTGAATCGTGCGAGTATTTCTGGGGATTGGTATTGTCTTGTGGTAACCGATGATTATTCAAGATACTAATGGGTGTTATTTATGAGTTCGAAAGATCAAACGACTGTGTTGGTACAAAACCTTATCACTAAGATCGAATCACTATACAAACAAAAGGTGAGGAGAATTAGAAGTGATAATGGAACTGAATTCAAAAACACTGTATTGGATTTCTTTTGTATTCAAAAAGGAATTCACCGAGAATATAGTGCACCTTATGTACCTCAACAAAACGGCGTTGCTGAACGAAAGAATAGAACTTTGATTGAAGCTGCAAGAACTATGCTTGCTGATTCTAAGCTTCCCGTCCAATTCTGGAATGAGGCGGTGAATACAGATTTCTATACGCTTAATCGGGTTTTAACTGTTAAAGGCTTAAGAAGACAAGTTACGAGCTTTTGAACAATCAAAAGCCTATCTTAAAGTATCTGGAACCATTTGGGTGTACATGTACAATGTTGAAGAAGGATGCAGGTAAATTTGAAGAAAAAACTATTGATGGTTATTTCTTGGGATATGCATCTCCTAAGCAACGGGTATTTAACTTCACGTCTGGTTGTGTTGAGGAATGGTATCATGGGGACTGTCAAAAGTACACCACTCCTCCTCAAGTGAAAGGTCCCGGCTAGATGTTTGACTATGATGGCTTATTTAATTCATTTACTCCTTCAACTGAACACATCGATGAGGATCTGGTACGAGCATACTTTGAAGATCATTTGGCCATTCCAAGATTTTCAAGTTCTAATGAGGCTGAAGCTCGACCTGATAGTTCAACTGAAGAACAACATGTTGCTTCTCCAGTTAATGTTGATAATTTATCTACTTCTTCTGATGATGATCAAGTTATTGAACTTGACAGTGATAATGTTTCATCTCCTGAACTTGGTGAACATTACACTAATTTATTTGATGATGTTGTTGTTCCTGAAAATCCCACTCTTCGGATTCATGGATATCGTCCACAGGATAACATCATTGGAGAACTTGATGTGGGTGTACAAACACGTCATCAAGTTGCCTCGTCAAGTGAAAATAACGTATTGTGTGCCTATGCTGACTTACATTCCTCTGGAATTGTAATATGTTGCTAAATTCACTTGATTTCTATCTAAAGTTGAGCCAACAACGCCCTGTATGGCTCTTCAAGATCCTTCTTGGGTAGAAGCTAAGCAAGAAGAATTACAGCAATTTGCACGTTTGGGTGTTTGGGACTTAATCGACAAACCTGCTAGAGTAAAGAAAGCTATTCCGACTAAGTGGGTATTTAAGTGTAAGAAAGACGATCGAGGGGTGATTGATAGAAACAAAGCACGTTTAGTGGTGCAAGGTTTTCATCAGCAAGAGGGTATTGATTACACAGAAGTATATGCTCCAGTTGCAAGATTAGAGTCGATTCGAATCTTCCTGGCATATGCTGCTTATAAGAATATCAAGGTCTATCAAATGGATGTTAAAAGTGCTTTTCTCAATGGTGAATTACACGAGGAAGTGTTTGTTTTACAGCCTTCTGGTTTTGAAGATCCTGATTATCCGGTCCGAGTTTCCCGAATAAACAAGGCCCTTTATGGTCTACATCAAGCCCCGAGAGCTTGGTATGGCACGCTCGCCGACCATCTGACTGATACAGCTTCAAGCGAGGGACTGCCGACTGCACTCTATTTCATAAGACTGTTGGTGATGATCTTCTTCTAGTCCAGATTTATGTCGACGACATTATATTTAGGTCTACAAACGACAAGTTATGTAAGGAGTTCGAGAAGTCCATGCAAACGAAGTTCGAGATGAGCTCGATGGGAGAAATGAATTTCTTTTTAGGGTTGCAAGTTCACCAGTCTGCAAACGGAATCTTTATTCACCAGACCAAGTATGTGAACGATGTCTTGAGCCGATTCAAGATATCTGCCGGAAAAATCCCTTCTACTCATCTCCCCGTGGGTCGCAATTTATCGCCGGATGAATTGGAGGATACCGTTGATCCTACCCTCTATCGTGCCATGATCGGTTCTTTACTGTATCTAACGGCTTCTCACCCCGACATTATGTTTGCTGTTTGTCTTTGTGCTAGGTTCCAAGCAAGTCCACGAGTGACTCACCTAGTTGCGGTTAAGCGAATACTCAGTATCTGAGGGGAAATCCAGACATCGGGTTGTGGTAACCCAAGGACGATCACTTTGAGCTTACTGCCTTCTCAGACTTGGACTATGGAGGTTGCAAGATCAACTTCAAATCAACGACTGCAGGATGTCAATTTTACGAAACCGGGCTTGTTTCCTGGCAGTGTAAGAAGCAGAGAAACGGTCCTCCACTTCAACCGCCGAAGCTGAGTATGTTGCAGCCTTGAGTTGCTGTTCCCAGGTTTTGTAGATACAACAACATCTTAGGGATTACGGTTTGAAGTTTCTTACTACTTCTATTTTGATTGATAATTCTGCTGCAATTTCATCACAAAGAATCCCGTACAACATTCAAAAACAAAACATATCAAAATTCGATATCATTTTATTCGAGATTGCTTTGAGAAGAAGTTGATTGACCATGATAAAAGTACATACTCACTTTCAGAAATCCGATCTATTTACCAAAGCTTTTGATAAAACGCGGTTTTCAATTATTGCTTGGTTTAAATGGATTGAAAACCCTCTCTGATATCCTTAAACAAGGATGACTATCTTTATTTTCTGTCATTTATCTTTTAAAATTTATTTTGGTTTTAAGAGGTGAAAAACTAGAAAATACAAAAATATTGTGATTTTTCGTTTGTATAGATAAAACCCAAAAACATTTAAAAATCTTTAAAATCCAAAAATATTAAAAAAAATTTAGAAAACTAAAAATTGTGATTTCTTTTCTTTAATGTTAATAAAAACATTTTAAAATTTGAAAATCCAAAAAGATTGTGATTTCTTTTCTTTAATATTTTTCCTTTAAAATATTTTGAAAAACCAAAAACATTTTAAAATTTGAAAATCCAAAAAGATTGTGATTTCTTTTATTTAATGTTTTTCCTTTAAAATATTTTGAAAAACAAAACACATTTTAAAATTTGAAAATCCAAAAAGAATGTGATTTCAATTTGTACAGAAAAATCCAAAATTTTTTTTATAAAAGTTTAAAATTTAAAATTTTAACATTTAAAATTTTTATAAAATTTTAAGATTGTGAAGTTTGTTTTGTTTATAAAAAATTTGAAAAAAGACAAAAAGATTTTGTTTTTAATATATGTATAGAGAAAAACCAAAAAGATTTTTGCATGTGTTCGCTGAAAATTATGTCAATTATCTACATTCAAAGGACATATACTTGTATATGTTTGGTCCTGATAGTTTCTTGTGAATATTCAGGATAGCCATTTACCTGATAGTGAAAAATAGTTGGGGCGTTCGTTATGCGTTTTTAGATTATTTTCTCGCTGAAAATTATGCCAGTTATTTAAGTTTGTGAAGCATGCTTGCATGTCTTGGTCCTATTATTCACTTGTTGAATTGATAGGTTAGCCATTTATTTATTTATTGACTTAAGTTAACCGGGGCGATTAAATTATCTTTGTTTTTGTTTTATGCTCCTCAAAATTTTGAGTTTTTGAAGCAAAAAGAGAAAATGATAGTACATTGACTATCTTGACCCCAAATCCAGCAAGAAATAAGCTTAAAAAGACTATGTGCTTAATTATTGGTGCATTGTTAGATCTTAAAACAAACAAGTAAAGTAAAGTATGTGATATAAACATAAAGAAACGCCAAATTGAAAGTGGTGTTAGTCTCTAGAAAAAGTCTCGGTGAGGATGACAGAAATTTAATAACCTGTCATACTCAAGCCTTATAATTTTTGGTCACCAAATATAAAATAAAGCAAATAACAAGCTTTGAGGTTCTGGACAATGTGAGTTTTTATGCGGTTTAATCATCTGGGTATCATATGCATGAATATTTCACTCGCTTTTAGAGCAAACCCAAAGTCATTAAACTTGATCACTGCTGTACTTCGTACAAATCCAAATTACTGACTTGATCAAAATATGTTGTTAGTCATACATGGTTCCTCCCTTGCGTGCGTCTTAATACAATTAAGAAACGGACCCCAGGGGATACAATGTATGTAAGACGACAGATGGACTCGTGCATATTCACTCATAGTAACAGAAAATCAATGCATTGCTCCTAAACTTCTATAAAAATCAAAATTTGATCAACAATATAATGGTTTAAGTCAAGTTGGGGTGATATGGCAAAAATCAAATTAAGCTTGAATCGAGATTAGAGGCTGATAGTATCTGATAATCTATGCTCTAATTGAACCATTAATCATATCACAAAAAACACTTGAAAGTTTGTTATTAGATTTAAGTTGACAACAATACCAATGACCAACCTAACGTCAGTCATAATATTGCTGAAATATAAAACTGTTATGGAAGGGCATTTTGGTCAATATAATTCTCTGCTCAAACTCAACAAAAATACAAAAATATGTACTGCTTTTGAAAAACATATATAAAACACAAAAAGATTTTATATTTCTTGTTTCTGATTCTTTTCAAGTAAATACATTCTTTAAATATTCTAAAATACCAAAAATATTTTTCATTTTCGTTTTACATTTTTAGCTAAATTCTTTTTAAGTTATGTTTCGAAAACGTGAAATGTTTTTAAATTATTCGATTATCAAGATAAAGGTTCTCGATAATTCATTTAATTTTTTAATAATTTAATATATTATTAGTTTAATTTATTTGATTTAAATTGATTTATCTATTTGATTTATTTTATTTTATATTTTTATTTAATTTAAAAGATAAAAGTAAATTATATTTAATTCGTTAATTATAGATAACGAATTAGAGTGTTTTTAACGAACGGCACTCTAGTTCGTTCAACTAATTCGCTTCCGCACTCTGTAACGAAACATGTTTAGTTCGGTTAATGCACATTTAACGAATCAAATCACGAATCAAACCTAATTCGCTATACCACGTGTTCAGTTCAAGTAATGAATCAGCTAATTCGTTATTTCAAATTTCAAACGAATTAGACTGAGTGGTACATTGGGAAGCGTGAAAGGACATTGTATAAAGGACGGCGCGAAACGAATAGTCCTACACTATTCGCTCATCTTCCTTACATCCAAAGTTACACTGTTCAAATTTTTTTGATTTTTCGACCTTAGAAATTCGAACTTCTGAATATACTATTGTGTTCGTAAGGTATAGATGGTTATTTCTTTGTGATTTTCGTCAAAAATAATACAGTTTTTGATAGGGTAATTATGTGATTTCGATATCAGGGTTTTACGGTTTTTGAAACCTTGATTAATCGATATAATATTCTGTTAATAGAGTTAGATTTAATAGTATTTTGATCAGAATAGAGTTCC